>NC_083767.1:57958683-58001183 GCF_963514075.1 Conger conger | reverse complement strand
TTGACCACCATTAGTTTTTTCCAGGTACACAACAGGTGAAGAATCATAATATGGTACGTTCTTAGCATTTATTAGCACCTTTCACTAAATCCTACAGTGATTTGCACCTCTACCACCACCAATGTGTAGCACTAAGCTGATGTGGAAATAGAGTGCACAGGGCACTCATTCTGGATCAATCATTCTCTTAAAGGGGACACACTGACACCTGAGAGATCTCCATGCACAGAATCACATCTCATTGTTAGGGTGACCCCCTCCAACAGCTCTCCCTGCAGCGATGGTTCTTAAATAAAAATACATGAACCCTTTGAAGTGCAGGTTTTGGGAATACTTCTAGAAAGTTCTAGACTAGTTCCAGCAAGTTAGTTCTAACTTACTTCACCAGGAGTGATTGTTACATCAGCATTAGAACGTTCAGTCAAGAACATTGAAATCACTCATTTGTGATCTCACACCTTAAATGGTTAATGGTATAGCTAAAGGGATCCGGTGGTATTTGCAGTAACCCTGGGGATATCCTGTATGTGCAAAAGAGAGGGGTTCCTGATAAACCGTGAACCCTTTCGAAGCATACTATAAATATTATGACGTTCCCTTAGCTTCCCTTTCCCATGTTCAGACTATGCAAACAGGACAAACTTGTGCTAACAGGTTGTGGAATTTACAGACGAGAAAAGCTGCCCAAACCAAACGTAGACGCAAGAGCAGAACCGCCTACAACGATCCAGAGAAATTCTCATGTTCTCTCTGTGGAAGGGAGGAAAAATTCCCAAAAAAAAAAAAAAGCCAACAATGGGCCGGTAATTCATCCTCCATCACACACACCCTCCAACCTTTGTCCATTTTCTTCTTCTTTGTCATCCGGCGAAATTCATTAAACTTGTGAGCCAGTGCATCGGGGGAGCTGGTCTTATCCCTCTCCCCTGCAGTCCGGCCCCCTGTAACGAGATCCCCTGCTCTCCAGAGCCAGGCGCCGCGCGTGGCATGCCACGGTTCACACCAAACCGCCGTTTGGCTTCGGCCCTTTAAATGGTCGGCATTTATATAGCGCCTTTATCCAAAGCGCTGTACAATTGATGCTTCTCATCCATCCATACATACACACACACACACACCGACGGCGATCGGCTGCCATGCAAGGCGCCGACCAGCTCGTCAGGAGCATTTGGGGGTTAAGTGTCTTGCTCAGGGACACTTCGACACAGCCCGGCGGGGGATTGAACCGGCAACCCTCCGACTGCCAGACGACTGCTCTTACTGTCTGAGCCATGTCGCCCCCGTTTTGAGGGAAAAAACAAAAAAAACAAAACAAAAACAAAACATAAGCTCCGTTTCCTTCCAGGGGCTCGTCCCGGTTTTGGACCCCGGTGGCCCCGGTGGCCCCGGACTCGGGGTGTCCGGCCAATCCAATCAGGTCACACAGCTGTGTGTGCTTTTCACGTTCTCCAGTGTTATAGCACATTGTCAAAATGCCCCCGTCACAGTGGACCCTGGCCCATTTCTCTACCCTGGGTCCCACCTGTATCTTCTCACTAAAGACAGTCCTGTAATAAACCTCGCCAAGAACTTTTTCAGATTGATATGAAGTAGGATAGTCTACTCAAGAGCTATTGTTTGTCTTGACATTATATTACATAAATGGCATTTGGCCATCCATATAAGCGAACAAGTACAGTTGATTAGACTAAGCAGGAGACAATCCTCCCCTGGAGACATGCAGGGTTAAGGGCCTTGCTCAAGGGATTTTACTGCGGCTACACCGGGGATCAAACCACAGACCTTGCGGGTCCCAGCCATGTACCTTAACCACTACGCTACAAGCCGCCATATTAGAGTAGTGATTTAAGGCCCGGAATTCTCAGAAATGTTTATAACACGGTAACAAAAGTGTCTTCTGTAATATCACAGAACAGCTGAACCCGAGCAGTCCCATTCTACTGCTTAGAATATAGCACAACAGGCTCTCTTATATTGAAGGGCCTGGTTTCTGCAAGACGCTATTCCATTTAGCAAGGCTGAATTCCTGCCAACGCTAAAGTCCAATATGTACTGCATTCCTTTCTTTCCCCAACCCCTCGAATGGAAACGACAGTTCCATCCTGGAAATGGATTATTTTTCAGCCTGCGATTCAATTCACCACCTAAAGGAAGCACAACAAATATCGCTTTGTGAAATGCCTCTTGAGAATTCTGAAGGATAAGAGCGAAACTCTGTGTAAAGGAATTCAATGTCCTCCAAAAATGAATCACATCTACTTACCTTTTTCCTGCTTAGCTCCCTGGACCATAACATGAAGAAAAACACACAGCCGTAGATACAGATACAAACACACACACACACACACACACCTGTACCCTTCACACCATCCAATAACAATATCCAATATTGTGTTCAGAGATGGAGGCTTCTGAATAGCCCTTAGATGTCTGTCTAGGTGGGCTGAGTTTCTGAGGAAACGTTTAATTGGCAGTGCACACAGGTTGCTCTCCACAGAGGATGATGGGAGATAAAGTCCAGTGCTTGAGGTCACGGAGTCTTTTTTAATTAACTGTTGTCCCTGTTTCTGCTCCTCCCTGCAGGCATTCTGTCACTTTACCTGCTGAGCGTACCTCTGATATTCCTGGTAGAAAATTGGGCTTAATTAGTGGAGATGCTCAATGAGACAGACTGCAGACTTATCAAGTCAACTCAAAACTTTTATTACTTTGCAAAAATAACTTTACGAAAAAAGGTGCTACCTGAGTTGGCCAAACGAAAAATATCACCCTTCAATCACAGACACTAAATGACCAACCCCCCTCCTTCACACACTCCAAAATGTAAGGCTTGGTTTAAGTTTGAGGTAAAGGTTGGTAAATAGTCCCACATAAGGGGGAGAAGACCTCATCAAGCAACGTTCAACTGCTCCCGTACTGGAACTAAATATGGACAGTTGAAATGGTATCCGGGTGAATTTAGGGTGAACATAAAGCGGCCCTTCATTGGCTGGTGCTTGATCAGTGTTAACCAATTAACGTCACCCGTGACGGCGATGGAATTAAAGGGCTTCCCACGCAGGGGGGAAGCGGAACCTGATAGAGTCGCTGGTCTGATGTCTATCTTTCCTGGCAGCGTGGCACAAATGAAGAGGAAAAATTGGAGCTCTCTACTCTACTTCTGGGCAATCACATCCAATTAAAACAAGGACAAGGATGCGGAAGTTCCACCTCTAGGACTGAGGCTTGATGGCACTACTGAATCTTTAGTATCATTCAGGCCTGGGTCAAATACGTAATTGTTTTGGATTCAAATATGGATTCTCAGTGCTCGATTGATTTTTGCCTGGTGCAACTGAACCAACCACAAGGACCAGAAGGCAGGGTTGGCAGTTTTTGAGAGTATTTCATAGGTTCCAATACATCTGACTAGCTGGGTAAAGAACAGAAAATTATTTGAATCCAAAATAATTACATATTTGACCCAGTGATTGATAGCCCAAAGCAGCAATCACAACAATCGTCACAGAAAGATCAATATGAGAAGAGCAGTTAAAACAAGTACCAAATAATAGCAATACTTATATTGCCAAAAAAAACACCACAAATACCATTAACGGCATTAACTGGATATTGCCAGATCAATACAGAAAGAGGCATTAATTATCAACAATTAAATTCTGAAACCAGTATTTACTAGCTATGGTGCACAGTCAATACTAAATACAACATTAGCTGCAATATCACAGGGGAATCAATACTGAGTGCATAAGCAGCAGTTACACTAGAGGATTAGAGGTGAAAGCTGCATCAATAACTATTACACTGCAGAGCAATGAGATGACACATACGTGACCTATAAGCATTATTCCATTAATTATGTCCCTCTACTGGCTGCCTGTCATGGCTCGCATCAAATTCAAAACATTGGTGCTAGCCTTCCAAGCAGTTAAAGGGTCTTCCCCTTCCTATCTGCAAAAAATCATCAGACCCTACACCCCTGCCAGACCGCTTCGTTCTGCCTCCACAGGCCGCTTGGCACCTCCCCCTCTCAGAACCTCCACCTCACGCTCACGACTACTGTCTGTTCTGGCTCCACGGTGGTGGAACGAACTCCCCGTTGAGGTCAGAACTATAGAATCTCTCCCCACCTTCAAGCGCAAGCTGAAGACACACCTCTTCAAGCAGCACCTCTCCCCATCCCTCCCTACCTCCCTGTGAACCTTAATTGTTGTCTCTGTGACTTGCTTTGTGTATCGGTATTTTTAGTTGGCTAGGTAAGCAGTGTTTGGATAGTTAACTTTGGTCACTTTTGCTCTGTTTGTTTGTTTTGTTTGTTCAAAAAATAAAAATAAAATAAAATAAAAAATGGCCCTTGTCCTTATCTGTGTTGTACAGGTAGCAGTTGAAATTGTACTTCCCTCTAGGGTCTTTCAGCGAACTTATCCCTGGTTATGGGTATGCACTTTGTTGTACGTCGCTCTGGATAAGAGCGTCTGCCAAATGCCAATAATGTAATGTAATGTAATTAACCCTTTGAGATGTACTTTATTTGGAATGTTTCTTTAAAATAAAATAAAAATCATAAATCAGTGTTTGAGAACTCCATTGCTTCCAACTATCAGTAGAGATAGTTGCATCGGCATAAGAATATTTAGTTAATCAAATTCTAATCATATATATGTTAACAACTATATTAGATATTACCAATTCATATTGCAATGAAAGTCAGTTAGTGTATTTGTTAATGGTTAAGTAACTATAAGTTCATCCTATGGTTTTTCTAATGTATAAATATGTAACAAATATTTGTTAACTAATGAAAAGTTAACTGTCTAATTAATGTATTTGTCCATCATCAATTCATGTTAACAAGTATATTAGTTAATGCCAATTCATGAACCTCATTGTAAAGTGAGACCAATGAAACTCCCGATTCTTCTAGAAGAACTAACTCAGGAGTCCAGGAGCAGTAAACTAATCACTCTGGTCAGAAAATATGTTTGCAGTTTGGTCAAAGTGAAGAAATCACTCTTCTGCCACAGATACAATGCTGTGACCTCACCAAGCAAATAAACCAGCACCATACCAGTGAGCTGAGCAAACATCCACAGTGCATGCCAAAAACAGCGTGGCTTGGCTAGCCATTTATCCATGTCAACTGAACTCAAAATGGCCGCCTACACTCAACACAGCTCAGGACCTGTACAGACAACCTTCCCACAGGCAATAGAAACTACCAACTCCCCTACCCTCTAGCCCCCAGGTCTGAAGGAAGCAAACCCAGAACTGGGTGACCCGAAACATCTAAAAACGACTGGCATAATGATACCCTTCACACATCCAGGACACAGAGGACAGACAAGAAACGAGATGAAGCTATCAATCCAGCTGCCATTTTATTTATTGCGAGTGCAGTAGTTCTCCGCCGTGGCACTTCCGCTATATCCGGCCGCTCTTCGGTTACAGCATGCTCTCTGATGATCTCCGTGAAGACTTCCTTGTCAAAGCTCTGCTCTGAATAACACCTGATTGACTTAAGACTGCAGTGTACCAGATCAAACACCTCGGCGTGAGATTGTTTCTTCTGATATCCGAACCAGCGAGACAATCAAGTCTAACCAAAACCAAAAGAACAGACAGGCAGAGACACAGTGGAGAGGTGGGATGCGGGGGGGGGGGGGGGGCGGGGGGAGAGAGACATGGACCGGGAGCAGAAATCAGCTGAGCCATTTTAAATAGATTCTACAAAGGGGAAACCTTTGAAAATATTGAATCAGAGGATAGGAGGCGATCCACGGAGGATGGCGGTTTACATTCTCCAGGTGTCAATCCTCTGTTCGGAAAGGAAACGGGGGATTAGCTTAAGGCTCTGGAGCAGTGACTGGTTTTCTATGGAGGCCATCATCCAATAAGACAGACAGGAAGAGAGATGAATTTTCGAGGATAACTTCATTGAACAACCTTTCACTATCAAAATCAATGGCACCACCAACCAAGATACAGGAACCCTATCTTTTGCATTTTGAAACCAACAACCACAAGATCCCTTACAAGCCATGAAGGAAATTAAATTGCAATGTGATCTTATGTTGGCATATTAAATAATTTTACCATTCACCTATAATATGAATGATAAAAATATATAATCATAGCGCGTAGAGTAAATGCCACTGTTGCAGCACCCCAGAGGTGTTTTAATCCACTACATTATTAGTAATTGATTGCGGCAAATATGAAATTCATTTCTGGTTTTAATTATTCTGAGACTGGATCAGATGCTGGATGACGCACACACCAAACAAGCATCTTTACAATGTGCGCAAAATATACCCACTTATATCACAATTTATACAATAAATAATTGCTGCTTTTATTATACGTATTAGCTGTCGCTCTCCCACTTTCATTACTTTACATTAATGGCATTTGGCAGACGCTCTTATCCAGAGCGACGCACAGTTGATTAGACTAAGCAGGTGACAATGCTCCCCTGGAGCAATGCGGGGTTAAGGGCCTTGCTCAAAGGCGGATCTTATTGTGGCTACACCGGGATTAGAACCACCGACCCTGCGGGTCCCAGTCATGGGACTGCAGTTTTCTACAGCAAAAGTCTGCTTTCCCCCCCCCCCAAGTCTCCACATGAAAGAGGGCAAGACAGCACTAAGACAAATCGCAGAGCTGAGAGGAAAACCAAAAGCCAACATTAGCAGGAAATACCCAAATGCAGCAGTTTGTCCCATTGGTGAATTCAGCTCATCTAAATAAATGGTTGTCATGAAATATTTACAGAATTTATGTCACATCGACAGGGTGATGTTTCTTTACGACATTAGAATGTATTCAAATTAAAATGTATCCCATACTGCTCAGCGTATCTGCATCAGTCCATGTCATTCATATCAGCTTGAGGCGAGTATACTTCATATAAATTCAGATTACATACAGTAAGACACCAACCATTCTGTTGTGCAAAGGGTAGACTCTGTGTGCAGCTCAGCAATGCATTACGTGTGCGCACTTATGTAGTCAGGAACGGCTTTGAAGGAATTAGTAACAATAATGCAAATGTAAGTTGTAATAAACCACAGAGAGGGAAGTAGGCTAAAGTTACGCCCACATTAAGATGTTTTAAATGTCATTTAACCCTCCTGTTATGTTAAGAGTTTATTTTTGGGGTCAAATTGACCACCACTGGTTAAATAAACGTTACATTATTGCAAAAGAAGAATTATTACACTTTGTGTGTCACCTTCTTTTTGTCTCCCAAATGACTAGCTTTTTATCCATGAATATAAAAAGAACTGTGAGAAACATCTCATTTTAGAGCCTGAGGTACAGGAAGTAAAAGTTGTATGGAAAAGTTTATTATGTTTACTGCATGTTTACTATTTAATCCCACCAAAATAGAAAAAAAAAAAGATCATAAAGCATCAAGATGGAAAAAAAGGTTAACTGTTTTTTTAAGAGATGTCAAGCACTGAATGGGGTCATATTGACCGCAAAAATAATAGGAGGGTTCAGAATTCTTTCATATTTCCATAAAGTGGTGCCATTATGTTCAAATTCATTTTGTAGTTCTGAAGGAAACCTTGACTCTGTTAAGTAAAGGATCTGATGGCTACATATTTTCCACCGGTCACCATGAAATCCTGATATTTAACAGGCAAATGCAGTCAAACTGTCTGCACCGATGCAGACCAGCTACTTTCTGTGGTAACACAAAGGGATACATTCCTGTAAAAGAAAAGGAAACTTGAAAGTGAAAAGGGAAGGCTCTAGGCTGTGTAGAAGACATTTTCAGGACCTAATCAAACCATAAGTCTAGTTCTGTGACAGTTCATTCCTCCCTGCACATGTCAATGAATCATCATCGAGAAAATCCAGAGCATAAAGCTTCAAACTGACATTTTTGGTGTCATAAATATGTTGGACAACTAAATACATGTGCGACGTTTTAGACCAAAAAATACTGTTTAAAAGTATGAAAAAAGGCAAAATATAATAGTCGTATTCCTTACGGCAGGGGTCACCAACCTTTTTGAAACTGAGAGCTACTTCATGGGTACTGAGTCATACTAAGGGCTACCAGTTTGTTTTGTCACGTGCACAATATTGACCTTTGAACTAGAGTAGGTCATAGTTCATCTAAACTTATCTAAACTTCATGTACAATAAACATTTTTAAGATATTGTCATTTTTAAATCTATATAAATGCAAGTGTGATTAAAAAAAAATAGCAACAGAATAAAATTAAATTTTAGATGCAGCTCACTAGTGAGTTGTGCTATTTTTAGAACAGGCCTGCGGGCGACTCATGTGGTCCTTGGGGGCGACCTGGTGCCCGCGGGCACCGTGTTGGTGACCCCTGCCTTACGGGATCCGTATTCACTTTGGAATATTCGGAGCTCAGTGCCTCAGAACTCTCAGGACGCAGATATAACCTTCCAAGTTCTCCAAGCTCGCAAATTGGGAAAAGAGAATAAACACAAACAAACAAAGGAAAGGGAAAAAAAATCTCTTTCGTTTCTTCTTTGCCGTAGGAGTGTCAGGGGAAAAACCGTTTCTGCGGAGCGACGGCCCACTTCCCTGGGTCTCTGGGGGGCCGGCGATGGCCTTGATGTTCCTCAATTTAAAACTTCTTCAATAATTAGAGCAGGTGAGAAAAACGCTGTGTGTGTGTGTGGAAAACGTGCCGCGAGGGGCACACTGAAACGGGTTCAGTGTGTTTTTTTATAGTGTTCCTCGCTCGCGGTAACGAAGGTGGGGGGGGGGGGGAGGCCGCTGGGCTCGACGGTGTATGCGTCTCCCAGACTCGTTAACATTGAGTATTGATGGGGGTGTCTCGGTGGCACAGCCTGCAGAGCACTGGCCGTATGCTCATTGCGAGCTGCGACGTCGGCGGTTCGAATCCGACCGTCTGACATTTGTCGCATGTCTTCCCCTCTCTCTCGCTCCCATTCTTCCTGTCTCTCTATACTATACTGTCCAATAAAGCTGAAAAAAAGGCCTAAAAAATATCTTAAAAAAAAACAAAAAAAAAACATTGAGTATTGATCTCTGCGTGCCTTGGGAGAGCCTGGGTCATATATCTGGAGGCGGGACAGGGCTCCCATCCTAGATTTGGGATTGCGACGCCACTCTGCACGAATGCAGAGGAAAAAACTCACTGAGCGGGGGCTCGCCCCGTAGAGGTGACCTTCAGCAGGTAACGACAGAAGTGCCTCTCCTCCTTTTCCTCTCTGTTCTTCGTTCTTTCTCCCTCGCTCTCTGCCTCTCCCACTCGCCCCCCTCCATCCTCCATCTCAGTCTCTTCCTCTCTCCCTCCCTCTTTTTCTTTCTTCCCTTCTCTCTCCCTCTATCTTTCTAATCTGCACCATTACAGCCTCTTTCTCCCTCCCCCTCTCCTTCTCCTCTTCTACTCCACATCAGTCTATTCTGCCTCCTTCACTCCTCTTCTTACTCCTCTCTCCCCCCTTCTCAATTACAGCCTCTCTCTCTGTCTCTCTCTCTCTCCCTCTTCTCCACCATCACAGCCTCTCTCCCTGTCTCTCTCTCTCCCTCTTCTCCACCATCACAGCCTCTCCCTGTCTCTCTCTCTCACTTCCCCTCCATTACAGCCTCTCACTCTATCTCTCTCTCTTCCCCTCCATTACAGCCTATCTTTCTCCCTCCACCTACCTCTGTTTCCTCTCATTATTTGCCCTCTTCCATCCCTCTCGCTTCTCACTTCCATCCCTGGCGCGGAGAGGCGGGGGAACCCCCCACCCCGGCCCACCCTCCCCCTCTCTCCCCACCTGCGGGGCCCACACCTCTCTGTGCAGCCATCAGCCAGCCCGTTATGAATTCCGTATGAATCGATCAGCGCCGTCGCTGGGGCTGCTGCCACTTTCCGCACACTCCCTCTGTGAAACACGGCCCTAACGCAGCTGCTTCGGGGAAGGAAAAACACTTCCTGGTCTGGGCCGACAGCACTCTGGGTGAATCTCAGCACAAAGGGAAAAATAACTCTCTCTGTAAGGGTAGACTGCATAAATGCTCATTTTCAACCCTTTTTTTTTTTCTTAGAATTACTGTAGGTCAGTGAAAGTGCATGTTATGTGAGTGCTTCACACAGTATTGAATGTACAAGGCAAGAGTTTCGCCCAGCCATGCTCCTTGTCAGCGGCTTCTGAAAAGCCAGAGTCAGGAGGGTTCTCCACGGAATGAGGTTCTTGCGTCGTAATGGACAACCTGACCAAGAGCACGTGTCCCAGCAGTCACACCCAAGCTTTCACAAAGTCACAATCGAGATGTTTGGGGGGGGGTTTCCAAACAGCGCGGTTCAGCCACAACGGTGGTAAGTCAGTGAGCTCAGAATGCAAATGAGAAAGAGTAATAAATAATAACGTATTTGGCCAATAATGTAATGTACCGTGCCAAAACATATTATAAATCGTCCCCATACTAAACTGCAGCCGGAAGAATTCACACAATGATCCGTATGCGGCCCACAGTACTGTAGGTTTGATTCTGAAATAGGTCGCACGGCAGACGGAGGAAAGAGAATTAGCGCCTTGTCAGCCAATGTCCCAACAGAGCATACCTCCGACTCTGTGAACCTGTCCAGCTGCACTAACGTGGGTAGGGGGTCACACAACAACAACCGCAATACGTATAATTCGCTCAGAGACTCAAAGGCACATACCCCTAGCCGAGAGCTTCTTAGTGTTGATGATTTTGGCAGCATACTCCTGTCCGGAGGAGATCTTCATGCATCTCCTCACCACAGAGAATGCGCCCCTGTGGGAAAAAAAAACGAAAATCAAAGCTGGATTTAGGTGCCACTGAAAACACACTCATCTTGCAGTATCTTGCGCGCCCCTGTGTAATTAAAGTGGCGTTCATGTCACCTTTCCGCTGAGCAATCAGTGCAGATCAAAAGGTGCCATTCATTTAAAACGGATTATGCCGCTGCCCCCAAGGCTCCATGAAACCGAGATTTAACCATCATCTGGAACCTCATGAATAGAATGCTGTTGGGCTTTACATTAAAACGTTTCCACGGACTTTAACAAGTGGGAAATTCACAGCTAACTAGCAGCAGCTAGGTTTTAGTTTTTTTATTTCCCTTATTTGGACGCCCGGTTTTAGCACACAAGAGAGACGGGGGTGACAAGGGGTGGCGCTGAACGTGTCTCTCGACACTTCTTGACACATAGCTGTAAATAGCTATGCAAACAGCAAAAGTGCAAATGACCTAATTGTATCCTCCTTCGCACTCTTACAATGGGAGTGTCAACAGACCATGTCAGAATCTTATAAGCCATAAGTACAGTGCAGTACTCAGCTGTTTAGACACACTTTCTGACAAAAATGCAGGAGGATAAAAAAAAAATACGTAATGCAAATATATACCCGTCTTCTACACGGTGCATTTTAAGACTGTGCGGCGGTTGGTCTGGTTTACGGAGTAAATCTACAGGTCACCTTTTGTACGTTCACTTAATTGGGGAGGAATCGGACAGCAAACCATCACACAGTAACATCGAGCGAGCAACGAACAAAAAATCTATCCAGTTGCAGACGCTGTTTTAATTCTTGCGTTCCATTTCATAAGCACACAAGAGACATTCCAATACCCTTTACTGTCAAATTAACTTCCAAGATACGTAGGCGGCCGACTTGACAAATCACTGCCTGAGCTCAAAGAATAGAAAACAAGTTTATTTCTACCGGAGACTTTGTAGCACAACTATAGATAGCAAATTAATAAGCTGCTCCGTCGCTAGCTACGGCAGCAATTAGGAAGGAGAGAAAGAAACGAAAAACTAAATTCATTCACATTTCTACAACATCCATTTAACCTTCAGTGCTTTTTAAATTTTCATATTCAGACATGGCAGCTGGATATAACACAGTCTATCACATCACATTCGCACATACACGTATATTATGGCATAAGTAAAAGAATAAATGCTTACTTCCCAAGCTCCTCGTAAAGTTGATATTCGTCAGTAAACCTGGTACAGGTTGTTGAAGCCATGGTGATGTTGACAAGATGGGAAAATAAAATCTTCTTGTTTCTACTGTATCTTGCTCCAGATAGTCACCCTTATTCCCGTCTTTAAGTGGAAGCTATATTCGCTCCAAACAAAAAAAATAAATCAATATAACTACGAGTCGGGGGAGGAAGCAACTACGCTCTACCTATAACCGCTGTCACCGAATCACAGAGAGATTCGTAACACCATGGGTTTTTCAAACCAGCAGGTCTGTCTTCTCTGGCGCAAGACACTGCGCGCGATACTATTTCTATAGCGCTTCCTGGTCCCAGACACTGCGCGACACCTCCCCCTAGCCGTACAGTCTATTTCAGAATCGAATATACAGTGCTGTGGGACGCATACAGATCATTGTGTGTTTTTTTCCCCAGCTGCAGTTTAGTTTGGGGGATAATTTATTATATTATGCATGATACGTGTTAGCAATTGGTTGGACGAAATAGATTATAAGTTAATAGTGCACGCCAATGTTAATCGGAGATTTCTGTGAATGGATGCTATCGCCCTCACCATGATCCAATCCTAATTGGATGTAATCAATGCCGAGTATTAGTGCTGATCCCTAGTGAGAAGGGTAGTTTATTGGTATTGGTGGTTCATTCATATTACATAAAGCCTTTCACGTGAGACGGGTGCAGCATGAAACTATGGGTCGAAGGACGTCAACAACACGATGTCAGTACTATAAGACTAGGCGGTTCCAGTGCCACTTCAGAGTACAATGTTTTTTTTCTCTCTCTCTCTGGTCCACTTCCAAACGCTTTCAAATCTTACGTCACGCGAGAGCTGTATGGTAATGCGAGATTTAAAGGGAGGCCGAGAAGAAGAATAAACCAATCAGACGCGTTGTTGTGGTCGGCCTGCACGCGCGTGTTTACTGTGGGCTTATATAGGCTACTGTACGAGAGTTACATGTAGCAGCAAGGTTACTCAAGACCGAGGCCGCACCGCCGTGCTACCACAGTTTCCTCATTCTAAGATTTTGTGTGCGTATCCTCATTATTTGGTGTACATATTATTAATCCAACGTATTATTCAGTGTATTCTTCTTCTTCTTCTTCTTCTTCTTCTTCTTCTTCTTATTATTATTATCATCATTATTATTATTATTATTATTATTATTATTATTATTATTATTATTATTATTATTGTTGTTCTTCTTCTTCTTCTTGTTCTTGTTTGAAAACAACATGATTAGCCATCCTACAGTAAATATATTGCTAATGCCTTATCTCATTTTATGTTATATTTTGCTATATTAAATCTAAAATGTAGTAAGTCTAAAATTTAGAAGGAACCCTTGAAATGTACACCTAACTGAATGTATGTTTTTGGCATTGTTGAATTTCCGTTTGTAACACAAGAAATAAATGAAAATGTGGTGTATTTTCCCCCGTAGTTATTGTTTGATTTGAAATACAAATCTCAATTTGACACAGGCCTTTACATTTAACTGCATGTCTCAGATCGTTGCACTGGTGTGTGTGTGAGCTTTCAGTAATGTTCTTTGACAGTGATGTTTTCAGGAATCTGAAAGGAATTACTGTAAACAGCTCTGTGAAATTACAGGAAGTCCTTTCAGGAAACCGTGAAACAGCCGGTCACTGTTTGCCCTTGTGTGATTGTGACAGCGTTAACCGCATTTCCACCTGGATGTGTAAGCCATTCATCTGTTTTACTACCCTCTGGTCTGGCAGTGTTACTGACACAAACACAAAGAGCTATCCTAACCTTCATATGACATAAAAGTGGGTGAAGACATGCGTTGACACAGGATGAGACCTAATTTTGTTAAAACAAGCATAACCAGTCCAAACTGGATAATATTTGATATTTTACCTGGTATGCAATGTTGTACAAATAAGTTTGAAGACTTACGGAAGAAGATATTGAGTCTTTTGCTGCTGTAGCCTATCCACTTAGAGGTTTGACGTGTTGTGTGTTCAGAGATGCTCTTCTGCATGCCACTGTTGTAATGTGTGGTTATTTGCGTTACTGTCACCTTCCTGTCAGCTTCAACCAGTCTGGCACTTCCCATCTGACCTCTCCCATGAACAACGCATTTCTGCCCGCAAAACTACTTCTCACTGGATGTTCTTTGTTTTTTGCACCATTCTATGCAAACTCTAGAGACTCTTGTGTATGAAAATCCCAGGAGATCAGCAGTTTCTCAAACCACCCTGTTTGGCACCAACAATCATTCCATGGTCAAAGTCACATTTGGTCTGAAAAACAGCTGAACCTCTTGATCACGTCTGCATGGTTTTATGCATTTAGTTGCTGTTGCATGGTTGGCTGAGGTTTGCATGAACAAGCTGGTGCACCTAATAAACTCACCGAGTGTACATGCAAAGCTTCAAAAATAATGAAAATAACCATTTGCTTGAATTTGCATATACAAATGTAGCCTAACTATTAACAATGGCCTGTCAATAGTTGATGTGTTGAAAAATTCACAGCATATAATAATGAACTAAATATGAATGAATATAAAAATCTATTTACTGCGTGCTTTCTGAAGGGTGGGGAGTGGGGACGTATAATGGAAATGTGTGACGCGATTCAGAAGAATATCACTTTCAAGGTAAAGCAAGTCCTTGAACAGAAGCGGATCCGAGGTAATTTTTCATTTGCGCCCGATACCCTATATCACCCTCGCTTGGCAGTCTATTTTTAGAATAAAAAGGTGTGTCTCTTTTTTAAATTTTAAGTACATACTGTCCCCTAGCGGCAAGATTGTGTCACACAATGTTTGTCTTTGGTTATAGATATGTATAATTGTGGTTATGTGCTCATTCGCGTAATGTCCTATCTTGTCCTATGTTACTATCTTAAGCCATAGACACAAGCAGGCGCATAAACTAAAGAGATTTTGGATTATTAGTCTTATGTTGAGCCTTGGTCGGATTTTTAAAACAAGTGTTATATACTGTAGAGTCAAAGAGTCTTCTGAGTCAATCGACAGATGTTTTGTCGAAACGAGGCGTGATGAGGCTTGATCGACCCACAAAAACAAAAGCGAAAACATTTTAGCTTTAAAACAACATTGCGACGTGTCTTCTCAATCTGTATTTTTTGAAGCATTGTACTATTTGCCACGGAAATCAGCACTAGAATACATTTGACCGTCTCGAGGCACACCCGTAGGCACACACATAACCCAATTGACATATTGCCTGTCATTTAAAAAAATAGTTCGTCTAGCTCAAATTCGGTGCAGTATTTGCTACATTTGGAGTCTGTTGTTGAAGACACAAAACGGAACCGATTAACCTTGGATGACGCCATATTGGGGCGTTTATAAGGACGCAATTGTTCTCCGTTCCCACCGTTCTCCAAAACTTTGGAGAGGTGCCACTCGACGTGGCCCTTTCCTTCCACAAACCGACCGTAGCACGCCCTGGCTTCCTATAAATGCAGTTCTCAGAGGTTGGGAATTTTAAGCGTTTTGGTTCTGGAAATGAACGTACCGGAGACTTCCGTCAAGTCAATACTTTTTGCAGCGGCCGCGGCACCTTTTCTGAACACTGTTTTTTCTATGTTCTGCACCGCGCTGTGAAGCTCAAGTGCAAACCTAGACTATTATGGAAATTAAGAGTTTATAACGGTGGCACGTGGTGTAAACTGGGAAGTCCTGAGAGGGGAACTG
This sequence comes from Conger conger, assembly GCF_963514075.1. NCBI lineage: Eukaryota > Metazoa > Chordata > Actinopteri > Anguilliformes > Congridae > Conger > Conger conger. Next base: position 57,985,510 of record NC_083767.1, on the reverse strand, counting down.
GGGTCAAGCTGGCCGGTAACGGCTGTAGACAAATCTCCAGGCAGTTTGCATTTTCAAAGTAGTTTTAATGCAAACTCTGAGAAAGACAGCAACGTAACCACTCTTAATTTTAGAATCAGCGCAATAATATCAGCGCAATGATCCAGCATAGTTTATAGAGGTATTGGGACAAATATTCTGCTCTATTGGCAGAACAACATTCGACAAAAACGAGCTAAATTTGCAACACGTATATGAATCATGGTGGTTGTTTATGTGTAGGCTTCTCCATGTTCCATCCTGTTGCTGGTGGTACTCTGCGGTAGCTTATCTAGCTGGCAAATCTTTGTCCTGTAAATCATGGTAACGGTTGTCTAAGTCAGTTGGACCTGCAAATATATTTAGCCAAAGGAACTGGTTAGAGGTGAATCAAAATATGTATAAGTGCTCAGATGCATGTATATGTATATGAGTGTACATTTATATAGGTGTACTGTCAGTGCTGAGATAATTCAGCAGTGGGCAGTATTATATATATTCTAGTAGCTCACTGTCAGTAAATATTGGTAAGCACTATAGTAAGTAGTTGGACTACAAGAGAGCTGGAAAATGTTTTCATGGGGCCCAAAATCCATGCCGGTGCCCCATGGGCATGCTTGTGTACACAAGAGCCCTGTTTTATCTTTCATGAGGTCAATCCAACTGAGTTATCAATGTTATTTCCTTTTTGGGAGACATTAGCTCAGGTCGTGTAAGAGCAGTCGTCTGGTAGTCGGAGGGTTCCCAGGTGTGTCGGAGTGTCCCTGAGCAAGACACCTAACCCCCCAAATGATTGATTAGCTGGTTGGTGCCCTGCATGGCAGGCAATCATCGTTGGTGCGTGAGTGTGTGTATTTATGGGAGAATGAGAAGCATTAATTGTACAGTACTTTGGATGAAGGCACTATATAAATGCCAACCATTTTCTTCTTCACAATTTAACTGTGACCAGACCCACAGTCTCTGAATTTGTTACTCTGTATAAGCATCTTGGAAATACCCGACCATGCCGTAGGAATCTTCCTCCTTTTTGTCCATTTTGTCCAATTTTTCCCAGGTCCAATATTGATTGATTCCATTTTACCATTGGGCAGTATATATTGCCTGAGTTGTTCTGTGGATTTCAGACTGCATGAGCAGGTATCATGCGAACTGCAAGTCTCTCTGGGTAAGGTTGTCTCCAGGGTACACTGATAATTTATTAAGCCGCAGGGTGGGTTGCCATGGCGCCTATCCTAATATTTCCTCTGACCCACCTTTGCCTGCACTCCCTCATTTACGCCACCGGAGGGCGCTTCTCGAGGTCTCTGTCGGTACAGCGGAAAAGCATGGATTAAATTGATTCCCCTCATTCACTGTGGATCTTTATTTTTTAAAAATCTAAAATATAATCTAATTACTGCCATATTTAGCTGTGTTTTGGTGATGTATATGATATTATATGATGATATGATAACTGCATGCTAATGAGAAGTACAATAGCAATAAAATAGCTGCACAATCCTTTGCAATAGAACTACAGATATTGACTGTGTTATAAATAAAAGTACAGTGTAGTAAATATGAAAGCTGATAGGCTTCTAAACATAGTGTTCATGTTCATGTTTTGCGAACGCTGAGAAGCATGTCTCTATTGGGAGCCTTCCTCCTATTAGTGTACAGTGAAGAGGATTTTCAAGTGAGGGACACACTATCGCTTTTTAAAAAGCCACTTAAGCTCCCGCGTACAGACGATCTCAGGCACACTGCCCTCTTTTCCATTTGTGGGATATTTGAAGTGAATTAAAAAGCTCCTTCGGAGTGCTGTGCTTCACTGGTATTCATGTTTGATAGATGGCAATGGCTTATCCTGAGCAAACAGGCACTGATCAATGGCTCTCTCTAATGGTTAAAGCCAGTCAGTCAGACAGCACACTGGTCAGTTTATGCCATGGCTGAAGCAGGTGCAAGGAGACTGGCCCCTCATCTTCTCTGATCCTTCAGTGCGTTCGTGTTTGTTTTGGAGTCACGTTGAACACGGAAGTCACGGAAGAGATGCAATCTTTTCCCGTTTGGCAAAAATACGCCACCAGAAAAGGCGGGGAAAGCCCAAAATTGTGGACCCGTATCATCATCCTGGAACAAGCTGTTCGGTTCTTTGTTTGGAGAAGACCGGCCCTCTATTGTCCACTGTGGAAAAAACAGCTGTGCACACAGAAGATGAAGGTCAGAAGGGTCAGCCGTGACCTCATCGCGTGGTCATAAATGTTTTTTTGTGACATCGGGCTGTCCCTCTCCCCTCCTTCATTTTCCTGGTGGTCCCCCTCATCATCCCGCTGGTGTGGGTTTTGGAGGACTTGGGGGGGGGGGGGGGGGCGGGGGGCGGTGGGCGGTGTAACCAGATGAGCGTTTGATTGCTCTCGGGGCGGAGAGGCTGTGCTCTCAGCAGGGCTGTTTTATTGAATGCTGCTGAGAGATGTACACGCTGGGGTATATCCCCGCTGCCACATCTCCGATGTGAGGCTGAGTATTTATACAGGACCGGAGCCCGAAAGAGAGAGAGAGACAAGGAGAGGGGGCGGAGGAGGGGAAAGAGAGAGACAAGGAGAGGGGGCAGAGGAGGGGAAAGTGAGGGAGAGACAGCGGGAGAGAAAAGGGGAAAGAAAAATATACATTATAGACAGAAAGCGAAGGAGGTGGGAGGGGGGGAATGATGGTGTGAGTGAGTGAGTGAGACTGGGAAGAGAGGCAGGAGATAGCAGGGGTAAGGAAAGGGCACCGAGTGATAGAGGTGACGGAGAGAGAGACGGTGAGAACGGAGGAGAGAGAATGCTCTGGAAGAGGAATGGCAGCCAGAGTGGGGTTTTGAGCGCCGCAGAGATGAAAGCTCATCACAGGAAACCCCCCCCCCCCCCGTCTCATCCTCCGGGGGTCATGAGGAGGACTCAAACAGAGCGCTCTGTTTGTCCCGCCAATAGAGAGACAGCGGGATGCTTTCTCAAACTAACCCCACTGGACACACACACACACACACACGCACACACACACACACACACACTTCCTATATACCGTGTACTTAAAGAATTCCCCATCTTTAGGTTAATGTTTGACATCGAGACATTTGTAGGACCTACTGCTAGAACAGAGCAGTGTCTCTCCTACTGCCATTGTGTGTGTGTATGTGCACCACGTGTGTGTGTGTGTGTGTGTGTGCATGCATTACAATAAGAAGTCCAGGGCCAGGTACATCAAGCGATCACCTGAGGTTGACTTTCTGGGATGGAGCCTCCACTAATTTCAATGACAAGGTTATTGACACTGTGTTCCTTTATTATTTTTTATTTTTTAAAGAAATCATATTATGTTCTCTGCCTGGAATGCATCACTTCTGCCAAGTGGCTGAGAATGATGAATGCACGCAGATTTTGCACACAGATTTTTTATTGTATAAATGTTCTGGGGGGTGGATGCATTCGGTGTGTCAATCTTGTGGTCATTTTTGCTGCATAGAAAAATATCAGTTTCAGAAAGGTACGCACCACCAGTATTACAAATGATTCGCAACAGCTGAATGTAATTTCTGCCTGCTATCTTGGTGTTGTTGGGGCCAAACCATCTTTATTACATAAGAAATATGAGCAGAGCTATTGTGTATGATCCTTGGCAGCCCATATTATCTTTTCTTTTTTTTTTGCAAGGGTAGAATTATATATGTTGAATTGCATTTGCTATTCTTAAAATGAGCAGTAAAAATGAACATGTAGCCATGTAGCACATGGGTGTTTCCACAGCACCGCAGTTATGAGTTCTGGAGTGTGGGTATGGATTAGGGACCTCTATAGTGCCCCAGACTACAAGACTACAGCGTTGGAACTTGCAGAAAGTCAAGGCGTGAGACCATTTAACTGACTAATGTGTTCCAGGAGGATTAGAACTTCATAGGGCCTTGAAAAACATAAACAGATCTGCTACAACTGCTTCAGTTCTTACAGTTTACATACCATCCATCTATGCTAACATTACGCACACACAAGCGCCCACACACACACAGACACACATATTTTACGTAAAATGCCTTTGTCGACGCTGTCCTAAGCCAAACATAACGTTAAGTATAATTGTCAAGGACCGTGGAATATACAGATTAAACACTGAACTTCTGTAATTGTCATTTATTGGTAGTTTCCAGTGAGATGTAATCCAATCTGTCACATTGTAACCCGTAGCTGTAAACAAAGTTGTAACGTAACCAAAACAAACATGTAACCAAATGCTGTGAACCATTTTTCATGTCTCCTTTTTTTACAATGGCAGCCGGATATAACAGTGTATTAATATGTGTATTAATGAGAAATGAATGGAAGATCATGTTTCATCACAGACCTGCAAACTGGGACTGCACACACAAACTACATGCTCCAGGCACAGGAAGTGACATCACTGGAGCAGCCTCCTCATTACACAACACCTGAGGGCTCCTGTGGAAAAACTGGATGCATATCGAATTCAATCCAAAATGTTCAAATTTCAGTAGTTTACATTTCAAGATGTTGCTCATGTTTCTTGGCATTAAAGTAAAAGTAAAATAATGTTTTATTCTTTTAAATTTGTACTAGCCGGCTGAAATGCATTTCAGTATTGACGTTGTGCTCAGCACGGAGTATTTTAAAGTAGCTTGTAGCATTGTTAAAATGGCAGACAGGGACTTAAGTACAAATAAAGAAAATAATAACCCTCTTCTTGCTTGTTTAGTATTGGCGGACCTCTCTGCTCAAAATGGCTGTTGTGTATGCGTGTTTTCAGTCAGCACCAAGCAACAGAAACCGACCGTTTGTTTCAATCATTCCTTGTGAGGAGGCATGGCTTTCCCCCCCCCCGGGGACCCAAATCACTTGTGCCCTCTAAAAATATAATGATGTCCCTTCTCGGGCCAGATCTCTCATCCATGGCACGCATGCTCCAGAAAATCCAACCTCAATACTGATCATCGCGGGTTAACTCCATCTTGCCAGCCAGAATACGCTTTACAGCATTTTCCACTTTAATAAAACATATTAAATAGCCTTTCAGCAGCGGATAAAAACCTGCCCACTAATGTGTAACTGGAGTGATGGAGGGACGAAGGGTTTGGGACGAGAGTTTATTTTCCTGCTCTTAAGCCTGTGAGCATATCAGCCATAATAATACAGTGAGCACAAGAAAGCGAGATCCTGGAGCTAATGAATAAATCTGTCCTTTTCAAGGGCTTTATTTCATTTGTCTTACATTCAAGATGAGCCGGTGCCAGACCAGATAGTTGCGGAGAGGACCCATATTATTAGTAATTTCTGACAGTTTGCGAACCTCATTAAAATTTCTGTTTTTTTGTGTTTGAGTTTTTTTTTATGAAATAAAATGTATAGACTCTTTTCTGAAGACCTTTCAGGCATTCAAGGTCTGATATAATTTTTCTCTTTTTTTTTTACTACCACAATAGGTGGTGCCGTCTGCAGAATAGTTCTATTTATTTTTTCCACATACTAAATATAATAAATCTCTTAACAATTTGAGGGTCACTGAAGTTCCAGCATGCAATAAAATATAAAAAGTAAACATTGCTTAGATGCCCAAACGAAATAAAAAGCAGACTGTTTCGAACGGAAAATCTGCGGTTTTTTTACATCTTAACTTGAGAGGAACAGTTTTAATGGAGGCGAGGTACCCTCTGTAGCCAGTCCTCTATCTGTCACCACGTCCAAATGTCCCATAAAACTCCGAAAAAACAGTGAAACAGACAAGCTCTACAAGCCGGAACGGCCTGCGATCCCTGAGATTCGAGCGAAGCCCTCGCGCGACGCCAGCCGGCGAGGAGGCTAGTCTCCGGCGGCCCTCTTCTGCTTCCTCCTCCGCTTCTTCTTGCGCCTCCTCTTGTCGAGCCGGTTGGTGAGCAGGTTCCCCCCCCCCTCCTCCTCCTCCTGCTCCTTCTCCTTGTACCAGGGCCCCCACACGCCTCCGTTGAGCTGCGGGTTGGAGCGCGAGTCCTTGGCGGGGTAGCGCACGGGCACCGCCGTCTTGTTGTAGTGCGCCAGGCGCAGGAGCAGCCTCTTGACCACGCCGGGGAAGCGGCGGGACAGGTCCAGGCGCTCGTAGGGGTCGGCCGTGATGTTGAAGAGCCACACGGACTTCCCGCGGTCCCAGCGCACGCGCTCGCTGTGCCAGCGGTTGCTCAGCAGCACGGCGGAGAAGGTCTGCGGCGGCACCCAGTCGCCGTAGCCCGGCACGCCCGTCAGCAGCTTCCAGTCGCCCACGCGGATGGCGGCCTGCACCGCCGTGTTCCACACGCCGTGGCCCGCCTTCCACGAGCCGTTCTTGGCCTTGGTGTAGATGGGGTCGATGTTGTGCAGGATGTCCTGGCGCGGCGACGGGAAGCCCTCGCTGATGGCCTCCCACACGTCGTAGCCGTCCAGCTGCAGGTCCTCCTCCAGCATGCCCTCCGCCAGCGTCACCAGCGTGGGGAACCAGTCGGTGATGTGCACCAGCCCCCGGCAGCGCGTGCCCTTCTTCAGGAGCAGGGGGCTGTGCACGAAGCCCACCGCCCGGACGCCGCCCTCCCAGTACGTGCCCTTGCTCCCCCGCAGGGGCCAGTTGCTGCCGCCGGCCATGGGCTGGCCCCCGTTGTCCGTGGAGTAGACCAGAATGCTGTTGTCGTAGAAGCCGTAGCGCTTCAGCGCCAGCGTGACGTTGTGCACCGCCTCGTCCAGGCAGGTCACCATGGCGGCGTACTTGCGCCGGTGCAGGTTGGTGATGGACTTGTAGCGCTCCAGGTAGCGCACGGGCACCTGCAGGGGCGAGTGCACCGCCTGGTAGGCCAGGTAGAGGAAGAGCGGGCGGCGCGGGTCGTGGGCGGCCAGCAGGTCCACCGCCCGCCGCGTGTACATGAGGGTGGAGTACACGCCACGCGCCTGGTCCCAGGCTGCCTCCTCGCCGTCGTACAGGTCGTAGCCGCACATCCCCGGCCCATCGCACTTGTAGTGGCTGTAGTAGTCGCCGCTGCCCAGCAGGTAGCCGAAGAAGGAGTCGAACCCGCGGCGCGTGGGCATGCACTCCCGCCGGTAGAAGCCCAGGTGCCACTTGCCCACCATGTGCGTGGCGTAGCCCACGGCCTTCAGCTTCTGGGGCAGCGTGACGTTCTCCAGGGGCAGGCAGTTGGGCTGAGCCGCTCGGATGATGGAGTGCTGCAGGCCCGTGTGGATCTGGTACCTGGACGCGGAACAGAGAGGGGGGGGGGGGTGGATTCATTTCGAGGAAAAATACGAAACGTAATTGCTGTTAAAGCCTGGGTTTACATGTGCTGGTGTCATGTTAAAAACCATAAAGAACAGCATTTTCCCTTTTTTCCAATACATCATTATGGTCTAGGCATGTGAGGTTCTGAACCACGTTAAAGAAACCGTGGTTAGATTTACGACACAAAGAAATATCAGTGAATGTGAACGGTCTGTGACATGTGTTATCGTTTAAGATTATTTGTCATCATTTAATATAGTAAGTGAATAAATGCGGTAATCTTTAAAATAAAGCTCAGTACAAAATATTGAAATAAACCTCAAAAGAACTTTGGAAAGCCATGTACACTTTATTCAGCTAAACATCTGTCACGCTTTTCTGCTACAGAAAACAGAACTCTCAGGTCTGTTCCACTGAAACGCGGCGCCAGAAAGAAGCTTTTTCTCTGTGTGTGTTCTTCCTCACTGTATTACAGTCTTATTGTAATAACAATGGAGGCAATTAAAATGCTAAACCAGACAAGCTAAACTTTAAGATTCTGCTTTGTCTGCATTAATAACTGACAAAATAGACATTATCTGACACGGCATGCCCAAAAGGCAATATGTGGTTGTAATAGAAAACCCAACAAAACACAAAGAGGCTAGGAAATGTAGCCAGCTATGACCTGAAACAACCAAGCTTCCAACTTTCTGCAAGCTAACAAGAGAGGGCTTATGTTGCAATCATGTCTGTCTCGCCACACACAGAGTCAGCATTAACGCAACGTAACGTGAACCAGAATATGAAAGAGATCTTTTTTTTCCTCTCGTGTTAATAGACGTGGACCGGGATTGATTTGCCCACCCCCCGACCAGGTGTTCCAGCAGAGACAGGGGAGGGACAGGTAACGGCTGGGCCCCGAAACTACCTGCGATTTGACAAAATATCGGCACGATTATCTGTGACATCAGCGGCGCCCGGGCATGAGCGAGCGCCAGACAGCTGGAGTCGCGCAGCGAGCCGAGCTGGCAGGGACTCACAGCGTGCGCTTATGCTTTTAAAACACGCTTCTGCTGGCGGCGCGCCAGGGCGAGGCCGGGCTCCATCGCGATGGGAGACAGCCCAGCCAGCCAGCAGCCACGGGCGGGGGGGGGGGGGACCGTCACATCGGAGATGTATTTATTCCATGTGGAGTCTTTCTCTCAGAAGAGTGTAAACACGTACCCTCCTGGCCCGCCACACATGGACACAGACGTGCAGGGAAGCACACACACACGAGTGTACGCACGCATACGCACACATGCACACATACACACACACACGAGTGTACGCACGCAAAGTCACGCATACGCACACATGCACACATACACACACACGAGTGTACATGCACAAAGTCACGCATACACACACATGCACACATACACACACACGAGTGTACATGCACAAAGTCACGCATACACACACATGCACACATACACACACATGCACACATACACACACACGAGTGTACGCACGCAAAGTCACGCATACGCACACATGCACACATACACACACACACGAGTGTACATGCACAAAGTCATGCATACACACACGTGCACACAAACACATACTGTATACATACTGAGACACACAAATTATTGCACAGTGTGCAATACACACATATGCACACGTGCACACACAAACTCACGCTCACACACACACACACACCTCGCACATAAACACACATGCACACATACACACATATATACATTGGAGACAAACTAATTGATACACTTGCACACATATGCACATACACACACGCACACACAAACATACATGTACATTTGTGATTGTGTGCACCCATGCAGGCCCGCAAACAGACACAAATGCACAAATGTGCACACAGAGAAATGCATGCTCACATACTGTACGTGTTCGCATACACATGCCTGCACGCACATACATTGAGACTCATACAAACACATATACACAAAAGCGCACACAAAAAAAAAACACACACACACACACACACACACATACGCATGCGCACTCAAATCCCCTCCACAGAGAACAGCTGGCTTGGTCATTGCCCTCTCTGCATAATTTATGGCTTCTTGCAGTCAGTCTGGTTGAGGTTTATTTAACCTTGAAATGATGGTTGGAGCGGCTGGGTTTAAACTGCACAGCTCGTGAGCCGGAGAGTTCACCCTGAGCCACAGTTACACGCCGCGGCCGGCCACATCCTCCCGTTCTCCAAACACACATTTTTTCAATTTACTCCTCAGAGGTTTGCTGCCGAGGACGGCTTTTGAGACGGAGGAGCAGGAATTAGCGCGGCAATTCTTCACAGGACATACTTCATCTGCTACTTCTGGTAGCCCGTTCTACTGTACCGAACAGTTAGTCCAGGACAGACTACATCCGCTGCCATTATTTCGCTTTCACGACAGCAAGTGAAACTATTTGCTTGGTGGCCGTAAGCCTATGAATATGTCCGTGATCGTCTCTCTGTGAATGCCCGAGTCGTTGTGAAACATAACGTATTTCGCAGATCGCAGATCGTTAATACGGTCGAGGGCGAGGGAAAGAAGACGTGCGGGCCCGCTCCTATAAAACATGTTAGGGTCCGTTTCCTGCTGTGAGCTGAAGCAGAGGGAGGGTTGGGTTCAGCCGGCTGTTCCTGAGAGGGAAGTGGACCAGATTTCTGGCAGGGTCTGACATCGGGCAGCTGTTACAGAGGCCGCGGGCCACGCCAGAGACCACGTGGAGCTCCCCCCCCCCTCCCCCCCTCCCCAAGTCACCGCGTGGCAGATGTGTGTAGCCGTTCTGGTTTCAAAACATGACCTCTCGTCAGCACACCGGACCGGTGCATCGCAAACTCTCTCCCCCTCTGCAACCCGGCGCGCTAGAACAGTGGTTCCCAGACTGCGGGACTGGAATATCTTTTTGGGATTTGTGGACCCACACCCTGAGCCTGCCAGAGGAGACGGGCCCACCCTGCTAAGTCTGGCGCCTTCTGAGCATTCTCCCGAAAAGACTTCCAGAGAATTCGTTCTTCCCATTGTGCCTCTGGTCTGCTCTACGGGGATTTAGGCCGGGGTAAACTGGGACACATCCTTCGTAAAAATGTACTATATAAATACAACTTGATTGGTTGATTGATTGATTTGATTTGCCGTATACAGTACTTTCACACTGATACTTTAAATAAAATACTGACGCAATAATCAGATTTAGCACTATGTCTGTTACATGCAGTGAACGAGGTATGTGCATGCAGTTGTTTTTTATATTTAGTGAAAAACGTACAAACTCCATGGTTGAACATACGTGAGGCAAGATCCCTGCATAAAAAAAAAACTCAAGCTAGTTGGCCAGCTCCATACTCAACATGGCTTAACCAGCTCAAGTTATGTTTTGAAACGGCTCATAGCTGGTCATTTAAGCTCGTCATAGCTGAGTTTTACAGCAGGAATTCTGGCAGATAATAATGGATGCATTGCCCGGGTAGGCTCTCAAGAATCTTCTGGCAGCCATTTTGTTAGAACACCACAGTCATTTGGGTTCTGTAATCCAAGAACACAGGCTTCTGTGTGTTTCTTGCTTTTGGCCACAGCAAAGAGCCAGAATTCACAACGGACCATGTGAACCCAAGAAAGGGCGCATTTCTGTGGTCCTGCACAGAGTATGACTGTGCAACAAAGGCTTTCAGGGAATGACTCAGCCTCATCAGCATTTCTGTAAGTGGAGGCGACAGCTCCAGATTCAAAATGGAAAGACCCCCCACCCACATTCATCCCTGATCATCATCCAGTCCTGGTAAAATAAGCACAATCTTCACTGCAGGACATATTTATCCTAAGACCTGGGCTGCACTCGGTGCCCAGTGACTGTTACTTACTATGAACAGGAAATAGCAACCCCTTTTTGGTCACCGTTCTCAAAATACAGTGTAGCACTCGTGCTAACACAATGAGACTGGGGCACAACGATTTGTGGCCTTTCTTCGCCTTGCCTCGCACTTGTTTTCTGCTGGCTGGTGTACCTGTCCTTGTCTACACTCTGAAACCTGGCACTCACCAGTGCTTCACAGCTCCAGGTTCACATGCACACATTCTCCCATATCCAAAACATGACCTCTCTGACAGAAGCCTGACAATCTGGAGCTTTAAACCTTGACATATGAGCTGAAGAACGGAGGAATGATGCTTGTAGCCAGGCACAGCGAGAGGTGCTCTATCTCATCTGGAATGTACTACGCTACTACGTGCCACAGCTGTGCCACCTGCAAAGACCTCGACAGCTAAAGAATGTGCCTTCATACACTTACGCAAAAATCACGTGTCCAAAAACCACCCATGTGTGAAGAGCACATGTATGAACTATAAAAATAAGCACACTCACAAGATGAGCGCAGGAGAACCTTGTAACCTTGTCATGTTTTGTTTTGAAATGTGAAAATTGTAGTTCACATTTGAAAACGTCAGTTATGAAAATGTGGAACTTCATGTCCCATATTTCGGTTTTGCGTGTGGAAATATTCATTTAAAAAGCCGCTCCAAAAAATGTCCAGTTCACGTGAATACTTTCTTTCATTTTTTCGTAAGACAGATACTACCTTCTACGTAACAAGTCACGCAAACTATGACAGGAGAGAGAGTGCTATTCAGAGGAGAGATATGCCTCTCCTGGACTGTAGGTGCCCTCTAGGTGACTGGCCAGGTGCCATTGGGCACTGATGCAGTTATCCAATGAATCCTGTGTGCAACCAATTGTGCAAAGTCTGAACCAATTGTGCAAAGTCACTGTCGACTCCTGATTCTAGTTTAGCAATGAAACAAGCCATGCCAGAACTAGGAAGGAATGTATTGTTTATGAAGAAGCCTTAATTAAATGAGAGGAGGGTTCTTTCTGTATGTGGATTCTGTTCTTTCTGTCGGTGGATTCTGTTCTTTCTGTAGGTGGATTCTGTTCTTTCTGTTGGTGGATTCTGCTCTTTCTGTCGGTGGATTCTGTTCTTTCTGTATGTGGATTCTGTTCTTCCTGTAGGTGGATTCTGTTCTTTCTGTTGGTGGATTCTGTTCTTTCTGTTGGTGGATTCTGTTCTTTCTGTAGGTGGATGGAGTCCAGAGTGCAGCTTAATGGAGTGGCCTCTCTGGGTTTTTAATTATATGTAACAGATACAGAACACCACATACTGATAATACAACACAATATCACATCCCAGGGGGCCATGTGGTGAATCTGTCTGCTACTTTCAGTGTAAGAGAAAACGTCTGAGTGGATTTAAATCACAAGTGCAGACAGTGGATACCATGTTAGACCAAACAGCTCGCTTCTTTCCATTCCAGTCTCTTTCATAAGCAATACCTGCTGACTATAGTTTACTGTAACCCTTATTCATTTGGCCATAAACGTCCATATAAATTATTTTCTGGAGTCTATCTGCAGTAGACCCATTTCCATTTTGTGTCCATTGTGGACGTGGAAATCTCCATATCGGGTCAGAATATCGAGGCTGATATAACATTGGGGAGGGGCCACAAATTGTATTTCGCAAAAGGTGGAGTTTACAATGCCACAAAAACTAGGCCTACTCCACACATCAAAAACATTTGGGGAACACATGCACATATTAGGCCACAATAACTAGCCGCAATCCACTCATTAAAAACACGTGCGTAACACACACACACACACACACTACGGTTAAGTGCTGTACACACAAGTACACACGCATACATTTTTCCGCGAGAGAATCCAGCTTCCCCACAGTGAGATACTTAAGACATCGGCGATGAGTACATCACGTGTGAGCAAGATGTATCGGGATTCATAAATTACTCGTCCAAAACACTTAAGGGTACTGGCACTAGCTGGTAATAAGGGAATTCCAAACTGTCCTGGTCCGCACATGTGGGAGCGTTTGGGAACGCGCAGGCAAATGCCTGGGCAGGGGTGTGAGGAGGAGCTGGGGTGGGGTGCTCATGCCTCCATTTTACACTGCCCCTTTAATAGGTGACTAGAATAATGGCCACATTAGCAAAGATATGTTCCTGTGGCTAATTCCTCCCTGATCACAAGAGAGATTTACCGACAGGTAAGCAGCAGGGGATTCCAGTGGCCAGGTCTGTGAGTTCGGGGTCAGGGGGTGAGCTACCCTGGGGGTTCAAAGGTCAGGTACAAGAAAAAACATCACATTTTATGCCGTTTTTTTTTTTATGACATGGCATTCAGCTCAGCAATCAATCTGAGCTTAACTACTGCATTACTGTAAACGACCACTCCAGGTACTGTACACGAAGGAAAACAAATACCTCTGATTCTTGCGCAAAAGTACCTATGCTGTTCAGGGGGGTCCGGTGTTACAGCACAACACAATTCTGTTACCCAGCAACTTTCTCTACAACCGGGGACTTGAGACACATTGTCTGGAGCGAGTTGCCACAAGCAATCATACACCCGATCGCGAACGCAATTAAATGCAAATTACACAGCAGATGCAATCAAATCCCCGCCATTATCGCATGGCGAGCCTCTCCGCGGCCGCAGTGCACGGTTCCACGAGGGCGATCCCGCCCTCACTCGCTGGCTGCTAGGGCGAGACGGCACGCTGTTGCGCTCCGGGTTCCTCACATGTGGTTCGAATAAGCACGGTCTCCTCGGCTGTACGCTTCATCAAATTCTGCCCGGAGCTGTGGTTCTCTCGTTCCAGCAACTCGCTCACTTACCCAGTCACTGCACATACAGTACCGAGTGCACTCTCTCACGTGCCCCCTCCCTCCCTCCCTCCCTCACTTACCCAGTCAGTCCACATACAGTACCGAGTGCACTCTCTCACGTGCCCCCTCCCTCCCTCCCTCCCTCACTCACTTACCCAGTCACTGCACATACAGTACCGAGTGCACTCTCTCACGTGCCCCCTCCCTCCCTCCCTCCCTCCCTCACTCACTTACCCAGTCAGTCCACATACAGTACCAAGTGCACTCTCTCACGTGCCCCCTCCCTCCCTCCCTCCCTCCCTCGCTCACTTACCCAGTCAGTCCACATACAGTACCGAGTGCACTCTCTCACGTGCCCCCTCCCTCCCTCCCTCCCTCCCTCGCTCACTTACCCAGTCAGTCCACATACAGTACCGAGTGCACTCTCTCACGTGCCCCCTCCCTCCCTCCCTCCCTCCCTCGCTCACTTACCCAGTCAGTCCACATACAGTACCGAGTGCACTCTCTCACGTGCCCCCTCCCTCCCTCCCTCCCTCCCTCGCTCACTTACCCAGTCAGTCCACATACAGTACCGAGTGCACTCTCTCACGTGCCCCCTCCCTCCCTCCCTCGCTCACTTACCCAGTCAGTCCACATACAGTACCAAGTGCACTCTCTCACGTGCCCCCTCCCTCCCTCCCTCCCTCCCTCGATCCCTCCCTCCCTCACTCGCTCCCTCCCTCACTTACCCAGTCACTACAGTACCGAGTGCACTCGCTCACGTGCCCCCTCCCTCCCTCCCTCCCTCGATCCCTCCCTCCTTCCCTCCCTCACTCACTCACTCAGTCACTCCACATACCGGGTGCACTCACTCGCTAACATGCCCGCTCGCTCACTTGCTCACTTGTTCACTTGTTCACTGCAAAAAAAGTCTGTCTTAACAACTGTTTTGGTCTTGTAATCTCTCAAGTAGAAAATTACTTACTTGTTTTAAGTTACTGTTAGCTTGACAAGTACATTTTTCTTATCCAGTTGGCAAATCTTGAAATGAGTCAAACTGTCTCACCTCATTGGCAATCGTTTTGCCTTCCTTAGCAAAGAAGTAATATAAATACGATTTTGAGTGTGAATATAAGACTAAAATCCATATTCACTCAATCCCTGACTGATTTCCCCGTCCGGGGAATCACCAGGAGATCAGATATGAGCGATAGCTGAACCGAGGGCAGAGGAGAAGAGAGTACAGATGAAACAAATCGAGGGCAAAGGAAAAGAGGGGTAGAGCTGAACGAAGAAGAGGAGAAGAAGTTGGAGGGGAAGGTAGGGGGGTGGGGGGTGATGAAAAAATAAACCATAACTCTGCGGTTTGACAGAGTCGCGAGTACAGTAAGTCACTCAGCAAGGGCACAGTGCTCGAGCAAAAAGGACTCCTTCAGCCAGCACTTATCCCTCCTCAAGATCAACCCCGCAGAGCCCAGGACTCAAGGGCAAATTCTTAAATCAGGTATTTGTTGACGGACAGCACTTCGTAGGAGATACAGGCTCTGATAGCAGATTTAATTTAGCCTTAGCGCTCCGCTTTTCGTGCCGGCAGATTTTGGAGAGTAGCTGGATTCTGTACCCCCCTGGGGGCTGCGGGGGCTACAGAGAGCGTGAGTCACTGCCTCCCTCATCACCTCCCCAGACCGGAAACGCTCCTCCTTCACTCTTTTACGTAAGGCGGTGAAATATGCGGCAGCCAGTACAGTGCTGCTTAACTCTGCTGAGTCAATGTAGCTTTTATCTGATGACGCATCTTTTTCAGAACCATCTGACCTTGTAAGGAATGTATATCATAGGGCGTAGAATGGAAATGGAAATAAATCAGCCTAACGTTTCTTAAAAATGTACACTGTGACTCCTATTTGAAAATATGTACAACTAATTACATGAAATTCCCAACAGAACGCCACTTAGGAAGTGTAAGCAGTGGTTTCAGGCATTTGCTGATGCTTTGAATTAACCCTTTCTTTTCCGTAATGTTCTCTCAAAGAAATGAAGCGCTTTCAATTACCAGCAGTGGCATTTACATCAGCGTTATAATGTGTCGTGTGAAGGGTTAAATAATCGTTTTAAACATGGGCCCTGGCTCGACGGAATCCAAATGTTCTCGGCTTTCCCCCGGGGGGCCGCGCCTGGAGCTGTCTTATCTGCTATCTGATGACCTCCCGAATGTTTGCCTTTGAGTCGCCCCAAATCGCGTTAACAAAAGCCTTCCCGAGTGAACTCTGTCAGCGGCCTCTCCTCTGCCCGGGGAGGGAAGGGGGGGCAGGGGGGGTCCAAAAAGGAGGGCCTCCTTCTGAACTTTCTGTAGTTCCAGCCATTGTCTCGCTCCCTCACATTCACAAGCGTCCCACACAAAACATTCCACATTCCACACTTCATCTGTCCCTCTGCTGGATGATGCTAGCCACGCTAGCAGCAGTAGCGGCCCCTTACCCCCTCAACCCCTGATACCTACACTAATTCACTCCTCTCCCACAGATCAGCCCACTCTTATATTCCTCCCCAGATAACGGCCAGAGCTCGGGGAGGGGAGAGGAGTTGTAAATCAGCGCGTTGCCGCTACGCTGGAGGCTCTGTTGCGGGCGGGTTCTGGGAAAGGTCCCCGAACTGTAACCCATATAACATCGCTGATGGACGCAGTCCCGCGTACAGTCGCTATATTAGTGGAAAAACCTACACGGGGGAGGGGAAGGTTTGTTTGTGTGAGAGACACACGCAGAGGTCGCAGCTCTCTTGAGCGTGTGAAAGCGCTGGGCGGCAGTGCAAGGCGCGTTTTATTCCGCTTCCCAAAAGACGATTCTGCTCCATCGCCACCCTTAAAGAATGGGGGTGCCAGTTTCAGTGCCGAGTGACGAGGGTCAGGGGGGATCAAGGGATTGAGAGTCGGGGGGGCGCTCGATGATTGGTTAAGCTTTACAGCCTTATAACGTATGGCCCTGTCCTGTTGATGTTTCCCCCCGGTCGTGGCACAGAGCCAGTTTGAGCCACGCTGCAATAGTCCAGCTGCAGAGACACGCTGTGCAGGAAAAGCCCTTCCTTTTACGGCAAAAGCCAATCACCCTTGCCCCCGGAGAACAATATCTCTGATTCCGCTGATTAACACTGAGGCAGCTGCACCCGCACTTGTTAATTCAGCTTGTCCACCCACCATAAGCCCTGCGGATAATGTGGCATAGTAACACGATTCATATTGTGACTTCACCCATATCAAATTTGGTAGAATGCCCATTGCAACTGATGTCTGTAGATAATGAAGGGAAAAAAGCTAAATCCATGCATGACCTTTCTAAGCAACAAGATCACATTCAAGCAGAAGAAAATGTTCATATACTGTATCTGAAAGTTCTAATCTTTCTTTGGAAAGTAAATCCCAACTGGGGTGACGTTGCTCAGACTTGCCCCAGATGTACCAGCCAAAAGAACACATTCTGTCCAGTAAGACATTATTTGCCAATCTATAATACAGACAGAATCTTGCGCGTTATAATCATCGATAGTGACAGAAGTTCTAAACATATCCGTGCTTGCGTCTTTGAAGAAGCACCTTCTGTATCAAGCGAATGAGCGGACTGTTCATCCCATTTCCCCTATTTAAGAGCCTGGAAACCTCATTGGAAGTAACACTTATATATCCATATGGATGCCACTGCCCCCCCTCGCCTTTCCGGGCAATTTCTGGATTATTTTCTCGGACATGTGCCAGAAGAGGTGCCCCAGAACGTTCCCGACCCCTGAGAAGCGGGGCAGATGTGGACGCGCTCCTGGATGGTCATATGGACTGCGTGTAGCTCCTGATGGGAAACATGCACACAACGCCGCACAAAGCAAAACCACAACCAAGTCCCTGATGTATTCGTGCTCCGCTATTATTACTATATTGCTTCCCTCTGTATATGCACGCATACCGAACCGGTTATTGCATTATAAGGGCAGTGATGTTTCAAAGTGACTTACAACAAGTCAAAGGGCACACATATCGAATTTGAATAATTCAAACCTTACGGTGTTTGAAACCCCATTATCACGTGAAGCAGTTCGTTCACTGTCGTTTCCCACAGCGATAAGGGAAAGATGAGCCAACAACTTTTTCTCAGGAAACCCAATGTAAGTTATTGCCTGTTGAGGAGCAGTTTCTCCATATTGTTGAATTATAGGCTGCGTCCCCTACTTTCCTTGACTGCTGGGATTCTGTACGTGCTCTCCAACTGTTATCAGGAATGTGATGGACTCATTAGGCGATAGTATATGGTCCGACGTGAGTGACAAATGGGAGCTTCGTTGAAAGAAATAAATAGCCTATATGACGAAATTAAATAACTGTATAAGGACATAACGTATATAGGCTATAAAATAAAAAAGCACTTCGTGTACGAGCACAAATTACCCAACGCTTGTTAGTACGTAATTTTGTAGTTATTAATAATCGTTATATGTTTTATTGTCTGCACGCGACTACTAAATTAATTTTTTTTAAATTAACGGTCGTCGTCTCTACCACACTTTAGCTAACTCGCGAGCCGGATAAACTTACCTGCCAGTCATGAACTGGCTCCGGGAAGGACTGCACATGGGCTGTACGTAATAATTCTCCAGTTTCACTCCTTCTGATGCTAGCCTGTCCAGAGTCGGCGTTTTAATCTCGGAGCCGTGGTATCCCACGTCTCGGAATCCTTGATCGTCGGCCAGGATGAAAATGATGTGCGGTTGAGTGGAGGGCTTGTCAAATTCGTTCGCTTGGTTTTTCACATTGGAATCGGGATTTCCCCACGACGCATAGCCACAAGTTATCGTGCTTAAAACGTATAATCCCCCCAGCAGCACAAACGTAAACATCTTTCCCGGTAGGTCCACCGCATCAACACCAAACTGTGAGATTCAGGAAATCCCCGAAGAAATCACATTTTAAAAACTACCTGAAAACCTAATCACCGGGTCCACCGTAGCAACTGCTAAATGCCACAGTGGACAAGACATGAGTACAATGACACTGTGCACGTTTGGGGGAAACAGATACACTTGGGAATCGGGTTCACATTGTTTCAAGTATGGTCGGCTTTGCATCTTACTTTCCTAAGATTTCTTGGAAGCCAAAAATGTATCTTTACGACGCAGCTATTAGTACCGTTTCAAGCAGTAAACTGTATTTTTCATTAAAATGAACACTTGTCAATCCTTGGAATTCCTCTTCATCTCTTTACAAAATATATACATTTCTGTGTTGCTGCTTTAAAATAACATTTGGATTGACCATTAAAATGTTTACTTCAGCTAGTACGAACGCCAACACATGGTTTCCAGTTGTATCGTTTTATTCCTCGGTCTGAAACCTGATTCATTTTAGCACTGCAGCTGCAAACTCTGCGCCTGTCTTGCTCTGCATACATCTTCTCCGTCCAATTTCGAAGATCATAATTTCTTTTAAGGCAAAGAATCGCCCCAATAAATCCATAATCCCCCGTTGTGTTCTCCTCAAAAAATGTAGGATATATCCCCGGTTCTTTTGAAATTCTCCCGTCAAATCCTTCACGTCGAACGGATCGCAATGCAGAGGCGCGTCTGTTTCTGATGAACCGTCAAGATCCCTGCCAGCACGCGCAGTGCCAGCCTTTGAACAATCGCTGCTGCACCAAAAGTGCGCTTTCTTTCTTTATATGGTGTGTCTCCGACCAACTGCACCAGAGGACGAAGCCCATTGCGCGCCGACTCCAGCCGTCGATACGAAGTAGCCACGTTTGTTCTAGACTCAGAGAAAAGGTTGAGCGCTGCAGAGTTAGTGTCAACAAGGCACTCAGCCCATTGCCAAAACTCTCTCTCCAGGAGATCAGCTTTCAGAACAGAGAGAAACCATTTGCACCAACCCTGGACACTGGCACATTTGCACACTTTCAATAACGCGTGTTTTCACTCAAATGAACTAATCGAAAAGTATTTGAAATATATCTTGTTATAGTCAATGCGTAACTAATTTAGTTGTACTTAATGTACACCATTAAAATTACGTGATGCAAACGTTTCGGAAATTAGGAACATAACGTATGGACATCGCAGATAACAAAGACTTATATTTCAGACTGACACAGAAAAATGATAAAATAGCACATAATAAATATAATCTTCTTTCCTTTACATTTTAAAAGTATGGATCATTCAATCCATGCATAAACTGTTTTTACAATTAATGTTGATACAAAACAGCCTATGAACTATCCTTGAAGTTCACCTCTCCAGCTATCTTTAAATGTCCACTTGAAAAATGACTCCGGTCCTCCAAATCTCTTACGCATAAACCAGTCAAAACATTGAATGGTTTAGCCTATCTGCCTTATCCAAACATATCATAATTTATAAATTTTCTTTGCGCTACACGTTAATATGTATCAAACCACATAGCTAATACACCTCTTGTTAAAGGCCACGGTTAATTGAAAATGCACATCGCCAAATTATTGATTCGGCTTCTTCTATTCATAAAAACTGAAATAGAATTCGATTTTCTATGAACATTCAACGTCTGTTTTGATCTCTGATTAAATAAACATGGGATTTTAAAGAATGATAGATGCTTGGGAGTACTTCTGTCCTAAAGAGTGACCTACACGCATTAGCTTTCACCTCCTGGTTTTAGTATCTAAAACGCCCACAAAACGCTTGCAAAGAGCAATGACGTAGGTTTTTTTTTTTTTTTTCGTTTTTTTCTTTCTTTTTTTAGAAAAACCCCTAACCCTGCCTCCAGAGCACCCCAGAGCGCAATGGTCAGCTGTCTGTCTTAATATTTAGCAACGTGATCTGACAAGTATGCAAAAACATGCGTCATGTCACGTGGGAAATTGTTTTGCGAATAGCTCAAATAGCACTGCATTGAAAACTAATTTTTTCCTGAATCAGTATGGAAAACAAATCAAAAGCTCCAAGATTATATGAAAAGCTAAAAAACATGAAAACTATGCATGTGGGCCTTTAATAATGTGGACATTACTCTACAAAATCAGTTTTTGTACACAGATACAGATTGTGTCCATAGATTGAGTTTGTATGTCAAAGGTAGAACAATAACTTATATAAACATACAAAATACATTTAATAATTGCTTTTCACATCCCATATAGCATTAGAGATTTACAGATGTTGTGCCATTAGATTGTGTACATGTTGTTTACAGGTGTACACATCTTAATTAGTATACTAGTATACAGTATACTGAGACAGTTCAGATAAAGTACCTAGAAGAAAAGTATTGTGCATGGCTGCTTCCAAGATTTGAACCTGTAACATTCTGGTAACATTCAGTTCTACTTGCTACACTGCCAGCTACATGTGGAAAAGTTTGTTTCATTTTCAGCAAAACAAAGAATGTGCATCTACATAATACTGCCCGGAGACTTAATATAAAATGCCTTAAAACTAAACTCAAACAATTTTCCATATTTCCTTCAACATGCTTGTGCTACAAAATGTAAAAAAAACGGCACATAAACGAAAGAGAGAGCTATCATAAAATTATAAGTCAAAGCCATGTTTTAAATAACCCTTTCCATTAGATTCAAATCCGAGGGGCATTTTTAACAGCAATTTTACAATAGAGAAAAGGGCCAACTGCAACTATATTTAGTATCCATGGGCCATGACCCAAATGGCACCACGAAGCTCAGATCCTGTCGCCGTCTTGTAATGCCAAATCAGCCCTTCATTATCTCTTTAGCGAACGACAAAGATCTCTTTATTGGTTGCCGGAGAAAGGTCGTTATTATGAGTGTACAGGAACTACCCGGGGATTGGATGACCTCATGCTGAAACGCATGACTCATCAAAGCTGGCGGGCGAGCGTGACGCGGCGGCGCAGGAAGTGAGGGACGAGCTGGTGCCGAGCCGCTGGAGACCCGCGCGGAGCGCCCTGCCGCGTACAGCACACACAACCAACCTTTTACCGCAAAAACACTCACGCCAGTGAGAAGAGACACAGTTTGACTAATTTCACTTGACAAGCAAAAAGGAAACATAGAACATGTTAATATTTTCAATGTGAGTGGAAAAATGTAATTCTCATCGCAAGAATTACTCACTTGTCAAGACAGGCTTATTATTTTGTTTTGGCAGTGTCGGAGAAGCACACTCTCGTCATGTTTGTTGAAAGCTGTCCTTCAGCGTGACTGTTCCAGCATCGTAGACACATCCCCACCCTCCACCCTGAAAAAGGTCACGGTAACGAGTCAAACAAAATCATATAAACTAATGCAGATGTTTTGTTTCTTCTTGCATCACTGTATGTGTTCTTTTAAGAGGGCTCTTTAAGTTAATAACCAGTACATGATTGTGCACTGAGGTAAATTTCATGCATTCTGAGCGGTCAGATTAAAACAGCAGGTGTGTATGCAGAACACATCTGATTTGGGCTGGCACCTCCTCTCTTCCCATCAATGTAGTTCTGGGCAGGCATTTAGGCTACATCACAGCACCACCCTCCATCACTTTGGTAGGAGTCCACACACGTATAATGCATGGTGGGCCTTCTCCTGCCAGGTGAACTGTCACAGTTCTGGAGGACTGCAGCTCTACAGGACTACAGGTCCTAGTGTACTAGGTCGGCTAGTCGGCGTTCAGCGATGGGGCAGAGGGCGCCCTGTAGCGTAGTGGTTAAGGTACATGACTGGGATGCGCAAGGTCGGTGGTTCTAATCCCGGTGTAGCCACAATAAGATCCGCACAGCCGTTGGGCCCTTGAGCAAGGCCCTTAACCCTGCATTGCTCCAGGGGAGGATTGTCTCCTGCTTAGTCTCATCAACTGTACGTCACCCTGGATAAGAGCCAAATGCCAATAATGTAATGTAATGTAATGGATAGCTGAGTGACTGAAACCGTCTGTCTGAGTGATGGTGGATGATGCCTACCCCTCCACACCAGAAGTACCAGCCACCATTAGCACTAGCTGCTTTCACCCTGAAGACCCATCTTAAGCAGAGTGGCCTCTACCCAGTGCTGCACTTGGGAGAGCAAATTTAATTCCCGATTTACCTTGTTCTTTTCCCGTGGGAAAAAAAAGAGTGTTACTAAGGTAACCGCGGCTTACTTTCTGGAAGTCATGTGTTCACAGTCAGTCAACCACAATTGTCCTCCCCTGGGAAATTCCACAGTGTGGAAAAAAAGTGTTTTAATAGAGCAGGTGTAGGTCTATGGGGTACACATGCTCTTCTGACCTCCCAATCTGGAATACATTCTGCATTTTACAACTAGCTCTGGACAAAGGCATTACTTGCCGAAACGCTGGTCTATAAAACACAGCAAGGATGGAGTAACTTGAGCGTGCGACTTTCTGATCTTTTTATATTTGTGCTGCACTAACCTGCACAGTTTTGGGTGTGTGCACCATTGTGTTTGTAGAACTAACTCTGGAAAAATGTTTTCGACGGATATTATTTCTTTACGGAGCCGCAAGTGATGTTTGAACAGGCCTTATTTAGAAATAATAAAGATAATAACACCTGAAGTGGTGATTACATTTAATACACCTTCCTCATCAGGTTACTCATTCATGTTTTTAAATCGGTTGGCCATTTGGTGGATTCTTCAGTTAAACTCTGGCTAATCTGTAAGCATTGTGTATATGATTCTAGCATTATCAGCAGCCAGAAATACTTAATACAATACTTAAAATAATTAAGATGATTAATGAAGTAAGAGTGGTGTGCTTACATTATACCAGTAAAACATGATAGATAAAAAACCACAACAATGTGGAAACTTTGCATCATCATCCATAGTGGGGGTTTGTGGAGACCATCTGGAAACTGCTTGTCTTTCTGTTAGAAAAATATAAGGAGTCAGCTGTTTGCATGGGCTGGGCAACTCATACCATTGACCTCTGCAGTTATTCTTTCCAATTGTCCAGTCCTGTTTCATGTCTATTATATTATAATGAGCAACAGACAGTCTGCGGAGTGACTAAGAACAGCCGGGTAAGACGCAAATACCTCCAGCAAATAATGATCTGGTTCCACTCTGTGGTGATTATAAACTGGTTTGAGGGGACCCACAGTGGTTAGACACATTAGTAAGGTCTATTCATCATTTGTCGTTGTCGTCGCCACCTAGACCACTGCTCAAAGTGCCAAACCTAAAACTGCCTCAGTAAATGCCAGGCTGCGTGCACGGGTTGTAAGCTGAGGAAGTTAAGCTGTCCACTGAATGCCCAAATGAATGGTGCATGTCAATGTCAACGATTTACTGCAAGGCTCCTGTGTTCAGAGTCGACCACGTGAGGTATGAGATATTTTTCATGTTAAGAAAACCCAACTGATGGTGGCAAATGACAAATCATTTATTTTTCTAATAGATTTAGAAGATTGAAGTAACACGACTGGATGTTGAACTCCCTGACTGACAGAGACTGGTGTAAGGGGTCTTCCCCAGCTTACCGACAAAAAATCATCAGACCCTACACCCCTGCCAGACCTCTTCGTTCAGCCTCCACAGGCCGCTTGGCACCTCCCCCTCTCTGAACCTCCACATCACGCTCACGACTACTGTCTGTTCTGGCTCCAGGGTGGTGGAACGAACTCCCCGTTTTGGTCAGAACTGTACAATCTCTCCCCACCTTCAAGCGCAAACTGAAGACGCACCTCTTCAAGCAGCACCTCTCCCCGTCCCTCCCTACCTCCCTGTGAACCTTAATTGTTGTCTTTCTGTGATTTACATTGTGTATCGGTATTTTTAGTTGGCTAGGTAAGCAGTGTTTGGATAGTTAAGTTTGGTCACTTTTGCTTTGTTTGTTTGTTTATTTGTTTGTTAAAAAAAAAAATAATAATAATTAAAATTAAAATAGGCCCTGGTCCTTATCTTTGTTGTACAGGTACCAGTTGAAATTGTACTTCCCTCTAGGGTCTTTCAGCGCACTTATCCCTGGTTATGGGTATGCACTTTGTTGTACGTCGCTCTGGATAAGAGCGTCTGCCAAATGCCATTAATGCAATGTAATGTAATGTAATGCTCTGTTTTCATAATTTGTTTATTGAGTAGCCAAACACCAAACTCCTATACAGTAATTAGGACCTGTCGGTTGTTTGCATTCAGCATTTTAGCGCAGCGAAATTATAATTGGACCGTGTTGCCAAACTTTACACTTTCACTGGCTCTCACTCCTTCTGGACAACTCCCTTTGAAAACAGAGGAAAGGAAGATACATAACATGAGTTTCTGGGAATGTACATTATGCAGGGATGACAAAGACACCCCACAGTTATCCTCCCAGGGAAGGGCTTGGAGAGAGAAACATTCTGCCTTGAATTATGATGACATAGATGTTATGTTTTTGGAGGAAATCTCATTTCACTCACACACACACACACACACAAGGGATACATTGCCACGCCCATAGCAATAAGGGTTACCACAACAATCCCGCCCCACGCTGTTCCTCTCATTCAGAAATCCTTCCTTCAGGGGGGTCACGCCATTTTAGGTCCAATTGAACTCTCTGCCATTCCAATCATTTCCAGCCAAGCACCTGGGAACGGAACGACGCCATAGCAACGCCATGCCTTTGTCGTAACAGCACGTCAAACAAGCCCCGGCATAGACAACTGCAAGCGCGCCTTGTTTATCCCTGCTCGGATGAACTATGCCACAGTATTTCTGATAGAGGCTGTGTTTGGCTTTGATTGTGCATTTGCGTGGAAAGGGATTGGGGGAGGTGGGGATTTGGGTGGCTGTTGGCAGGGGGGGGGTGGTATTAGAAGCAGCTTCAGGGCCAAGGTTAACTCCGTTATGTCAGGAATACAGAGTTCAGTCTGGCAAGTGTGGTGGGGGTAGAGTAATTCAAGCCCATCCGTAGTTCTTCATTTTACAAAGAGGGATGCAATTTCATCACATTTGTCTGGAAATAGGACAACTGGAAGATTAAACCTCATTTCCTAAATCACAGAGTATCCTGTGATTTAATATGAGACTAAGAACTGTTGCCAATGTCAGGTTTTCAGAGAAAAGCAAAAAGACCACGCCCTGAATTGTGCATACATGATTTTTTTTTTTAATGGAAGACGTTGATAATTGTGTGATTTTAAAAGATTAGGGAACAGTTTGAGAACTCAAAAGAGATATAGCCACTGACATGCACATATTTACATTGACATTATTTTAATCAAATTTTATGACAATATATTTCTGTGTAAAATGTATATAATTTTTTTCCATGCACTCTTTAAGTTTATATAACTCCAGAGTGCATGGAAATATCATTTAGATCCCTGGATATGAATCCTGAGGAAACTGTAGTAACAGCACAATACAGCAATACAATTTATTTATTCAAACCTCACATGCACAGACACGCAGGGTTTTTGAGTGTGAGTTGTGAGATGGTGGATGGGTGTGTTTTCAGTCTGATCGTCACGACAGGGCCCCTTCTATCAGATAAGGACATGTCACCACCTATGATGCTTAACGCAAAACACAGCTGTACAGGCAGATAAGAACTACAGACATAACAATTCAGTCAAACCACAGGCAATTTCGCACGAAAGGGCTAAATGTATCCAAAGGCAGGCCAAGTGGCTGCCACAGACCCCTGCAATAAATCATGTAAGACGGTGCTTGAAAATAAAGTTTTGGATTGAAAGACAAAGGCTTCTGGGTCCACTAGTGGCTCAGCTGGTAAAGGTGTCGGTCACCAGCAGAGGCTGTGCCCTACACCCTGTGCTTGTCCAGTTCTCATCAGGCAGCCAGTAGCCACCTATGTCCAAGACTCTGCAGTGGCAGGACCCAACTGGCCTGTTGCAAAGGGAATTACAGCCAGTGTTCCCCCTAAAGTACACTACAGTCACTTTACTGTAAGCCCTTTTTTTTCCCCCTGGAAGAGTTGGCTCACTG
>NC_083767.1:57816183-57953683 GCF_963514075.1 Conger conger | reverse complement strand
TATCTTCTCCAGACATTGCGTATAGCCTCCTGGCTCCGGGTACTTCATTACTGAGTGTTCTAATGTCGTATATTATTTCATTTTTAATATTTATTTCCATGGTAGCTGCCCCACCTTCTCCTAGGGTCACATCTTTCGATTTTCCTATCAGCAAAAAGAATGATCAACTTCTGAAAAGTTGAAAGGGTTTTACCGCAGTAAAGATGCCAGGCGGCAGGAACAAAGGGAAGCGTGTGGCTGCTCCTGATTCACCCGAGTGACCTCTGTGACCTCTGTGATAATGCCATTGTGTGTAGTGAGAAATCAAATTTAGTGAGTGATAAAAAAACACCGTGCTTTTTTTATCTGTTCGAAAAATAGTTTAAACCAAAACAAGGGATATTTCTTTATTAATATAATCTAAATATAGTATTGAGGTTATAGGTTCTACAAAGCAGTATGCATTGTACTGCTTTGTATACATGGGTTCCTTAACACATTGGAAAATACTACTGATGTACTGAAGTCCAAAACAAGCCTCTGGATGTATTTGATGTATCTTGGGGTCGCCTTCCCAAGAATAGAATAGTTTACATTCCAAATGTGCCGTGTAAACACAGATTGTAAACTCCTGTAATCATTGGATGTGTTTTTTTTTTTTTGTACATGCAAACAATTCATGGAGGCTATAACCCACCCTGTCTACATAAAGACTAGCATCAAGCAAAATATGTGCTAACACTTCATGATGAAATTTTATATCCATGTAAATTGTCATATGTCTAAGACTACTGTGCACCACATGAATACACAAAGTTATGTTTCATTCAGTATTAATAAACAGATTTACTCAGTTTGTGGCTCCCTGGCTTCATGTAAGCTCTTTCTCCAATGCGTGTAAAGCATGCTTATAAAGGGAAATGCTTCACACCATTTTTATGCATTACCATAACGATATGAAGGTTTGACTGCCCCCTCTCCCCTCCCACTACCCCATAGTAACAGATGTTTAATAGCAAACTGAACAGACTTACACGGACAGCGTTGTAAGCATCCGGTGAAGTGTGTGACGCAAAGACTCATTCAGCGTGATGAAACCCAGCTGCCAGACTTAATGAATCAATAGGGTCGACATGGCTCAGGCAGTAAGAGCAGTCGTCTGGCAGTCGGAGGGTTGCCGGTTCGATCCCCGCCCGTGTCGAAGTGTCCTTGAGTAAGACACCTAACCCCTAAATGCTCCTGACGAGCTGGTCGGTGCCTTGCATGGCAGCCAATCGCCGTTGGTGTGTGAGTGTGTGTATGAATGGGTGAATGAGAAGCATCAATTGTACAGCGCTTTGAATAAAGGCGCTATATAAATGCCAACCAATAGGGAGCAGGGCACAGGCCCAAAACCCACACACCAGTCCATCACCACCAGGGGGATCCCACCTGGAAAATCCATCGATCCATCCATTATCTGAACCCGCCTATCCTGATCAGGGTCGCGGGGGGGCTGGAGCCTATCCCAGCATACATTGGGCGAAAGGCAGGAATACACCCTGGACAGGTCGCCAGTCCATCGCAGGGCACACACCATTCACTCACACACTCATACCTACGGGCAATTTAGACTCTCCAATCAGCCTAACGTGCATATCTTTGAACTGTGGGAGGAAACCGGAGTACCCGGAGTAAACCCACCCAGACACGGGGAGAACATGCAAACTCCACACAGAGAGGCCCCGGCCGACGGGGATTCAAACCCAGGACCTCCTTGCTGTGAGGCGGCAGTGCTACCCACTGCACCATCCATGCCGCCCCCACCTGGAAAATTTAACTTCTAAATGGCTTTGCTAGAACACTTAACACTTCGCTACAGACAGCAAACCATCACCCTTTGCTTTTCTACTTTTCAACTGGCATCAGATGTGTGTGGCGCTGAAATGCTGAAATGTTAGGCCCCAAAGGCAACCGAATCACGGGGCTCTCGCTGGGTTCTCTGGAAAGTAAGTTATGCACATAAAATGGCAGAAATGCCGAAACGTTAGGAGTCACATTCTTAGAGAGCAACATTTCAGCCGTCTTAAGTACATAATGTTTTTTCCAGAGAACGCAGTGAGAGTCCTGGATGCAGCAGGCTTTGGGGCCCAGTGCCAGTCACACTGCTTACAGTGAAGCCAACCAAATGCAGGCAATGCCTGTTAACTGAATGTTATGTTTCAGGGCATTTGTAAACTGGCCTTCTCTTGCATTTGTTTCTTGTGCTGTGCAGGTCTGAATGTGGCCAAAATGTGACCACATTTCCCAACATTTCAATTCAGTCAAGTCAGGAAAAGAACTGAATTAAATTCATGAACTGAAATGCAATTCACTCATTCAAAGTGTTTATGTTCTTTGAGCTATATACAAAAATAAGCTGAATTTCAATGAAAGACCATTGTGAGATGCTGTACTAGTGACCTCAGCGCTAAGCTATGGCTTAGATTCCCAAGCAACACTTGGCACAGAGTGATTTCCAGAGACAGCTGGAGTTGGCCTATAAGTATTTGCAGGTGTGAAATCATGTTTAATAATGCCATCTGGCATTTGATGTAGTCACTATTGGAAAAATGTTAACTCTTCACAATTCAACCTTTCTAATAATTGTAATAATTATAGAAATTACACATAATCATCAAAATAAACAGCTGTGCCACATAGTTTTCAACCGGTCAGATTACAATAAACCCATTCCAGCTAGTGCAGTGCCTTGCAGAATACTTTACACACATTTAACCAAAATAAAACAGCATGATTGACCACAAAACGATGGCACAAAGTGACAGGATTAAAGGTACCAGGCCTACACTGTGTACGGTATTCAGACGATAGAACAATAAAAACTTTGCAAAGGGACAAGGCCATGGAACTCAGACACATGGAAGATCGATTCCCCTTGGTGCTGCAAACCCTCCTTCAAGGCTCTTTCTTCACTGGATCACATGACTGAGAGACTGCACTGATCGGCCAGAAGTCGGCTTGATATCATTCAAGCTTGATTGCAATCTGAATCTCTGCGTCCCCTGATCTTTTCTTTAAATATTTGATGGCGGAAGCGACCACCAAACTGCTTCTTAATCACACATCAAAGCTTTGTGTGCAATAAACAACAAAATACATTTCGAGAAAATCTTAATTTTGATAAGATTATATATATATATATTATTCATTAGACAACACATTTTTGTTACATTTCTGAAGTTGTTTTCTTAAAAAATGAATTTTTTCAAATAGATTTTAGCATTTTAGGCTGTCCATCAGTTTTGTTCAGCCCTGTAATGCTACATCACCCCCTATCTGTAAAAATAATGGAATCTTATCTTTTTCATAATTCTTGAGGAAACTGCATTTGAAGAACATGGTTAAAAAAGGGGTAAATGCGTCTTCTCATTGTTCAGTTTGGGCTGGGACTTTCATTACCAGTACAATCAGTTGAATATAAAAGTTTCAGTCATTTTAGTCAATGTCAATTTCCTTTAGAAAAATCAGGGTGGAAAATATAAAAAACACACAGCATGATTTGGATCAGCAATGTTTACTATTATTATTATTATTATTATTATTATTATTATTATTATTAGTGCATGAGTGTTGTCTAAAATGATATTTCACAAAATGTTTTTTTTTAAATGTAAATGTCATTTATTTATAAACGCGTTTTAACGAAGATTTCCTTGACCACTACGGTAATAGATTAAATTACGCCTTCTACTAACGCAACCTCTCTAGTCCAATCACAAAAGATAATTTTGAACAACGTCATCATATGTGCGCCACTAGCTGCCACATATCTCAGTACACATGCGCGGAATGCAAATTGTACTGTTTCAAACTGAGTGGCGGGTAGAACTGCAGAGTGTGGCAACACAGCGGAATTTCAAGAAAACGTACTGCAAAATAAGTTTGAAAATGTCGAGTACATTGAAAGGAATTACTCTCAAAGGCAGCGCGGAACTGGTTGCTGAGTTTTTTTGTAAGTTTGAATCATATGGGTTATTTGGATAGTTAACGTTTGTCATATGACGACCAATACAGTGAGCTTGGGGGAGGGGAACTTCACGATTTAAACCAACGGTAGCTAAACTGGCTAGCTTGCTAGCAAGCTGTATAATTTTGTTATCTAACTTAAGCTAACAATGAATACATTTCGATTTCGATTCAATACGATTTCGTGCCTGTTAAGAAAATAGCTTTTGCATATTGCATAGTGCCAACTAACCACTAGACTTGGAATTGTAACTGTTACTTGACGTTTCCGTTTTTAGTAACTTGCAGTCCTTACTTGCTAGCGAGCTAAATGGCCGAGCTAGTTAATGCGGATTAAGTTACTGACTTGGGCTAGCTAGCTAACTTACTGTTGTGTAAATCCCGTGATATTTTGTGCAAGAGTATTGATAAAACACCGCTTGATAGTTAGCTGCCAATGTCACAGCTAGCTAATTCAAAATGTTATCCACCGCTAGTTGGATAACTTGTGAGCATGCTAGCTAAGTACCCTTGCTTCACAAACGCTTTCTTTGTTTCGCAGCATTTGGTATCAACAGTATTCTTTACCAACGAGGCATCTACCCTCCAGAAACCTTCACGCGAGTCACTCAGTACGACATGAGTCTATATCTTACCACGGACGCCAAGCTGAAGAACTATCTGACCAACGTGGTGACGCAGCTCAGAGGTAACGGGGGGGAATTCCATAGGTTTGGTCCTATATTCATTTGAATAATGTATGGAGAATCTCCATTCCAAATTGAAGACGGGGCTTCATCTGTGCCAGTGAAACTGGTGCTTGTCATTGTTTTTATGTTTTGGGCTTTGAAGAATGTATACTAAATGACATGCCTAAAGACTGTACAGTACTGGAGCATCTAACAGGGAAAATGTGAATCGAGAAACAATAATTTGACCAGCCATCTCTTGGTTATTTTGTTAAATTTATTTTTGCAGAATGGCTATTTGACTGTACGGTTCAGAAGCTTGTCCTTGTGATCACGTGTTTGGAGACCAATGAGGTGCTGGAGAGGTGGCAGTTCGACATCGAGTGTGACAAGAGCGCTAAACAGAGCAGGTATTTCACCGGGTTTTATCTAGGGAGTGACAATGTCATGTTACAGTTTTCCTCAGTCGAAGTTTCTTGCACAAATGAAAATGGCGACCACATCAACCATAATTTTCACATCCATGGAAGGACAGACAATTCTTATTTATTTTTATTAATTGCTTGCTTTATTATTAAGGGTAGAGCATGAGTCCAGAGAGCT
The DNA here is from genome assembly GCF_963514075.1 of Conger conger. Taxonomy (NCBI): domain Eukaryota; kingdom Metazoa; phylum Chordata; class Actinopteri; order Anguilliformes; family Congridae; genus Conger; species Conger conger. The sequence continues at coordinate 57,948,425 of NC_083767.1, read as the reverse complement.
ACAAAGTCTGTATAGCTTTGCTTGTGAATTTTACTGCTAAAATAAAAATGAGATCTTTAGACTTATAAACTACACTTTAGACCAGTAAGACTAGGCTACATTTGGAGTGATATTTTCACATCATTTTAATCTCTTAGTCACATACCACATAGTTTTAAGCCTTTGCCATTTTGAGCTGTTCTTGGCTAATAGAAATATGACCCCAACGTCCTCATGCAGCCGTAGTTCAGTCTGTTGTACTGTGAATGCACTTCTGAAGGAGGAGAACGTGTCGGCTTGAGTTGTCAGTACTGAACGTTTCTTTCCTTTGTGCCAGCGGTCCCAGGGACAAGTCCATCAAGGCCATCCAGGAGGAGATCCGCTCCGTTATCCGACAGGTCACCGCCACCGTTACGTTCCTGCCCCTACTGGAGACCGCCTGTAAGTACTGCTTCCCTCGTTGTGTGGACATCTTGCTGATCCTTCTCCCTTACCGGAGAAAAGGGGTGACATTGGCTCAGGCGGTAAGTACAGTTGTCTGGCAGTTGGAGGGTTGCCGGTTTGATTCTGCCCAGGGTATGTCGAAGTGTCCCTGAGCAAGACACCTAACCCCTAAAAATGTTTCTGACAAGCTGGTTGGTACCTTGCATGGCAGCCAATCGCTGTTGTTGTATGAATGGGTGAATGAGAAGCATCAATTGTACAGCACTTTGGATAAAGGCACTATATAAATGCCAACCATTTATCAAAAGGCTCTTCTCCTAGGTGTTTTGTCCTGAGATCAAGGGCTTTACCTGGATACACTAGCCAGCAGTTCTGATTTGGCCCTGTTGTCAAAGCCCTAGTCCTGGGGTCTGTATCATGAAGCAGGATTACTTGGATAGCAGGATAACTGCACTGAGTTAAACGCAGGACCAAGTCATCTCAGACCATGGACTGAAGTAAAAAGAGCTTTTAATAAGGGGTCACCAACCCTGTTCCTGGAGATCTATCGTCCTGTAGGTTTTCACTCCAGCCATAACACCGCACACCTCATTCAACTGCTAGAGAACTGATCAAGCTGCTAATTGGTAGCATCAGGTGGGCCAAATTAGGGTTGGAGTGAAAAAGCTGCTAATTGGTAGCATCAGGTGGGCCAAATTAGGGTTGGAGTGAAAAACCTATCAGATGGTAGATCTCCAGGAACAGGGTTGGTGACCCCTCTCTTACTCCGTGCAGTTATCCCACTAACTCCGTAATCCCACTTGGTGACGCAAGGCCCCCAGATGTTAATTCCGGCCGAGTTTTAGTCCGGTTTGAGTGAGATTTCGCGGCAGCCGGCCCCCTAACCCGCCCGCGCCCCCTTGTGCCCAGGCGCGTTCGATCTCCTGATCTACACGGACAAGGACCTGGAGGTGCCCGAGAAGTGGGAGGAGTCCGGGCCACAGACCATCGCCGACTCGGAGGAGGTGCGCCTGCGCACCTTCACCACCACCATCCACAAGGTCAACAGCATGGTGGCCTACAAGAGGACGGACTACCTCTAGACCCCCCCCCGCCCGCAGGGGAACCCTGTATATACCCCACCCTCCACCCGCAGGGGAACCCTGTATATACCCCACTCTCCACCCGCAGGGGAACCCTGTATCTACCCCACCCTCCACCCTGCCCAACAACCGGTGTGAAAGTAGTTCTCTTTACAGTGTTCTGTTTCTCCCCCTCCACCCCCAACCCCCAACTCTGTCTCTGTAAGATGTGTACAGTGGGGGCTGCTGAGGCGTCCTCTACACTGCCTGTTGTAAATAATGCCGGAGTGACTGTGTTACCTGTGTCCGTTCTTCTTGAACTGTTTCTTCTTCTTCTTCTTCTGTCCTCTTTCCATGTGCAAAGCCCAGTTTTAGAGTCTCGTGGTTTCTTTGTTCTATTTTAAGAAAAGGAGTATCTAAAATAAAAAAAAATTAGGAAAATTCCTCTGAAAGAGTCCTCTTTATTGTTCTTGAGTGTGCAGCCATTTTATACAGGAGGACTCTTTCAAATCCTGCATTGACTGGGTTTGGCCACAGGGTGGTAGCAAACGGCCAACCATTTTCACAGCGGTTGGTACTGTGGCTCCTGTGTAGTCCGATGTGCCTTAGGCTAAATTAACCCATATGACTTTGGGGTGTGTTCATTTTTTCTGGCTAAACTAACTGATCAATTGGATGTCTTGAGATGACGTGTTGGTATGCAGTCTTCCTTTTTGGGCTATTTTTTCCATAACTGTTTTGACGTTTAGTTTAACATAAATTATATTCATTATATCATTTTAGTGTTTGTACTTCATATGCAGTAAAATGAACTGCATATGATGGTACAAACCTTGCACGGTCATGGATAAATAAACTTTGGGACACAGATTCAAGCTGCAGAGGCAGCACTGGATGTTCCACAACCCATGTAAAACTGGGTACACTGGGTACGCTGAGCTCCAGCCGCAAGCTGATTTGGATTAAGCCGGCAAAAAAATAAGGCACAACATGGACCGCAAAAATGTCATCTTTTCATGAAGATTCTATCAATAGAACTAAGATAATTGCGGGCTGAGGGCAGCATTTTAAGAAGGTTAGGAAAGTAATGTTGGGAAGCTGGGGAGTGTCATGTGAAACAATAAATGGAACGGGGTCTTGTGGTCAGAAGATAGAGACTCCAGATCTGCAGTGTAAGAATGCCCAACAGTAACCACGTTATTAAAAATGGCAATTTTTAAAGATTGTGTTTAATAATGCATTTACCCTGTTTGCACATGTACAGTACATATACAGAGCTATATGTACAATTCTAAACAGGGGAAATGTGGCCTGTATATACCTTTTAAAAAATATATATGTTTGGCACTCTAGTAGTATATGAAGCCACCACTAGAGGGCATATTGGTGAGTGTATCTATTTTTGTACTATCTCTGATTTGTGTTAATTTCAAGTAGACTTTGTGTTAAAGTTTTACATATTCAGCCCCAAACTGAGAGGCATGTAGAAAATATTTTGTATGCTACAAGAATTTTGATAAAGGTAATATGCAGGTAACATGTGACTCGTGTTAATAAAGCACAAACAACCACACTGTAGAAAAGATGTCCCTTTACTGGAATTTACCATTAATTTCATCAGTGTTCATCAGTTTCAACATAGCGAAAAAAACAAGTCTTCATGGAGGCTACGAGCATCCACGCCAGACTCCTCCCGCATCCACAAGTGCTGAGGCCCACCATGGCACTGCATCCTCTCAATTCTATGACATCATCAAGGCCGTTATTCTCAAAGCATAGACGGGAGGTACGTCAGACACGGCTTCTAACCAATCGATACAAGGATAGGCTCTGAAACCTATCATACCAAAAAATGCGACCAATCGTCTGACCACAAGCGATCTACTGGGACACAAAGTGCTGCACAGTTTACGAAAGATACAATAACAATCAATCTGGATGTTGGTGAATTATTTATATAGTTTCTACACACTGTAACAACCTGTTATCTGTGTTGTGCGTCAAACATAAACAGAGGTGTGACCGTGCCTTCTTATATCACAGGTCCTGGGCCCCCATTGCAACATACAGTATGAAACAAGAAAGGCTAAGGGTACCCCCAGGAAAGAAAACCTCTTCTCTTACTTTACCTATCTCTTTTTGGGGCAGTTGTCTGGATAGCTGGTCATTTTATTTTCTTTCATAATTTTTTTTTTCCTCATGTTTTTCATTATAAAAGTGCACACAAATATGAGGCATTTCAAAGAGGATTTTTTTGATATGCAAATAAACCTCCTCGTGGTGATACTTTATACAAAACAGACTCTAGCAGCAATGGCTTCTTTGGTGGTCCTTTGAACTTCTATTTCAGACTTCAAACGTCCATCCATTTCACACCCCCAACTCGGGTTCAAAGTGGCTTCAAAAGAGGACACCTGCTGGTCAGGTCACCGTCCAAACCCGGTGACAACAGGTGTCCAATCACCTGTCCCCCTTGCCCCCCAGCAGGCCCGCGATAGGCCCTGGCTGAATGACGTCAGAGGGTCGCAGCGGAAACACCTCTTCATTCTTAAATGCAGGCCGAACACACCAGCTCTAGTGCTTCTAAAAGTAAAAGGCGAGGAATTGCGTATAATTATATCGGTGGGATGAATTCATTTTGTGGTTTTACAAAGTGAAAAAAGATTGGTGTATTTGTGTTGTCCATTAAAAAGCTTTAGTTTTTGTCAAATGTTATATAGCACTCTCATAAAAGGCTTCTGTATTATCGACATTAAACTGTATAAAACTAATAAATATATAAAACAATAAATACTAAGATGTGGTGTAAGACAGTGTGAAAATGCTAATAAGGTTATTCTAGTCTAATTGGTAGTGCGTGTTCGTGCAGTTCAGATAGTCTGATCCATGTAGCCGTGTTGCGTTTGTGTTTGTTTGGATTTCCAGAGAGCAACTGACGGAGCTCCTATCAGTTGGAACTGCACAAGCGTCCATCACGTCCTCCTCTCTGCCTTTCTGCGTGAAGGACACAGACACGATCATCTGACACTCTCCTTTGTGCAAAAATAAAGGACGGCTAAATGAATAAATATAGCTTAAACAGGTGAAGGTTTGAAAGGGAGTCTGGAGGATTTGGGGGGTGTGTGTGTGTCCTTGGGGAACATTACAACGCTCCATTGACCATTTCCTGTTTCTCCTTCTGCTCCGCCAGGACGTTCCAATTCTGCCGGTTCTTCATGCACCCGTCCAGCAGAGGCGAGCACGAGTCGGAGATGTTGGTGAGGGTCTGAGGAAGAAGAAGAGGAGGAAGGTGGGCTTTCAAACACTGACCCCTTCATCACACGGAGGTAGTGCTTTTATCGCGCGCGGAAATATTTCCCACCTCGTAAAGCTCCGTGCAGATGGCGTCGATGAAGGAGACCTGCATGCTGGGTATCTTATCGCTCTTCTCCCTGTTCATCAGGTCCTGTGCGACACAACCGGCCAACAGCACTCACTCACACGCTGCACTCCCATTATCACACAGGGCAGCGTGACCTTCATTTCCATGTACATAACGAGTGCCACTCTGTGTGTTGTATTAAACTACACGGGGCACGGTTTGAGGGCAGCGTGCTCCATCACTGTGGCTGTCCTCCATTCGATGTTCTTGTTCCGATTGCTTTGTCCATCGTCCTGTGTTATTAATTTAATGTGTATTTCCATGATGCCCTGAATGAGCTGACTTTAGCAGGAATGCCTGCTAATTACAGAATCGCACACAGAAAGTGGTTTGTGTTGTGCAAGACATACTGCTAACAAATTGCTGAAATGTGCTTGTTTGGATGAGGCAGGGAACGATGCACGACTTACAATGGGCTCGATGTTGAGCTCCCTTTCCTTGTCTCCTTGCTCGAAGAACTCTGTGGCGACCAGCTCCGCTATCTATAAAACGGCAGGGAAGAAGAGGAAGGAGAGGTCAGCGGGTCAGACTCACCGGTCTCACGCTTTCTCCAGCTGTGCCTCCCTCTCACTCCCTGTGGGACAGAGACAGATTAGGTACAGAGAAGACGGGCAGCAGGGCCAGGTCTGACAGGCTCACCTCGTGCTTGATTTTCTATCAGCCCCGATGAAGGCCAATGTGGACGAAACGCATTGGCATTATGCATTAACCGGTTTTTATGCATGAACCGGTTTTTATGCATTAACCGGTTTTTATGCATGAACCGGTTTTTATGCATGAACCGGTTTTTATGCATTAACTGTTTTTTATGCATTAACTGGTTTTTATGCATTAACTGGTTTTTATGAATTAACCGGTTTAAAAATGTATCATCTGTCTTAAGTGCTTTAGTCTTGTAATGAGACTTAAGCCCAGTTTAATACTGTGTACTGCGCCACCTTTCAATTGGAGGTGCTATCTTCGATAAACTGTCAAATTCAATCAGTCTATACTAGCTGGACCTGATGTAGTTACAATGATACTAAAACAATAACTAAAACTAAATGGAAACTATTTAAATGAAAATACTATTTGAAGTATAACATAACTGAGTATGTATTTCCATTTATAAGGAGGTCAATTATAGATACTTTATGAACATTTTCTTGAAGAAACTACTTCTCCACAGAGACTTTATGGGCTCACCAGGGCAAATAAAGGATAAAAAAAAGGATTCACACAGTTTAACTGCTTTCATCACCGCCAACAATGGCTGATTGAGTGGGCCCATTAAGCTTTCATGAGGTACCACATAGTACCACTTTGACTGCCATGAATTTAAACAGCACCATTTTCCCTGCTCAAACGATGATGAAATCTATGTCCAAAGGACAGTAACCGGAGTAGACTCTGCCTCTGAATCTCAGCCTGGGCAGGAAAGTCCTCCATCCGGCCTTGAATACGGCTCTTTGTGTCAGACCTCACCCCCCAGCAGAGAGACACCTTTCCCTCTCAGTCCCCCCCCCCCCCCCCCCCCCCCTCCATAGTCCACAAAACCTGTTTCTCCACCCAGGAACACGACAGAGGTCCCACCAAGACGCTTCTCAGAAATGTACCTGCGAAGGAGACGTGGCCATAACCTCCAGCAGTGAGTGTCAGCAGCAGGTCTCTGCGGGGGTGTTCTGCTGTCTGGGTGTTTCTCACTTGACTGACTGTGCTCATGAGGATTAGCTGAGAGAGTGCTGATCAGTGCCCCTGGGCAGTGACTGTCAGGTGGAATATGAGGCAAATCCTTTGAGTTTGGCCAGTTAAAGCCACAGCTGCAGAGCCCAGCTCTCATGAGATGGTGGAAAATACACACACACACACGCACACACACACACACAGATACACATACACACACACGCAGACACCCACACACTGCACCCCCCCACACATACACACACACACACACACACACACACACACACACACACAGACACCCACACACCGCACCCCCCCACACACACACACACACAGACCCACAGACACATACACACACACGCAGACACACACACACACACACATACATATACACAGACACACACATACACACAGACCCGCAGACACACACACACACACACACACACACACACACACACACACAGACCCGCAGACACACACACACACAGATACACATACACACACACGCAGACACCCACACACTGCACCCCCCCACACATACACACACACACACACACACACACACACAGACCCACAGACACATACACACACGCAGACACACACACACACACACACACACACACACACATATACACAGACTCACACATACACACACAAACTCACGCGCACACACACCCACACACTGCACCCCCCCACACATACACACACGCACACACAAACCCATACACACACGTGCATACACAGTCAGGCACACTAAAACGAGGTTACTCTTGGTTTGCGTGGCCTTACGTAACGCGGCTTCGCGGGATGGACTTCGTCTGTTTACGAACGGCAAACAGGATGTGACTGGAGCTCAGTTTGTGGTACACCAATCAGCCGCTGGCAGCAGAGGAAACCATCAGCAGTGCGTTCTAATTACAGCTCGTTCAGCAGGAGAAAAATGCTACTTGTTTCTGCTGACGGCGGAGAGTCAAAACAGACTCATTTCTGTGCACGGCTCTCTGTCTGGATCTTTCAGCCCAAATGGTCAACGTGGACCCGGATCCTTCAACCACAGCAAGAGGAAGTGGCCTTTAGCCAGCACTGTGGATGTGGATGACCCACAATACAGCTAAATCCGCTGTATTTCCAGCGCTTATGAGTGACTGCCTTTTCTAAAGCCTTTCCTGTTACTTAAGCCAATTGAACTATGACAGTTACAAGATCCAGGATCTAACCCACTTTCACTGAGTCGTAATGCTCTTTGTTTCTTACTAGCCGACATGGCTAAGCTCCATAAATGGTAAATGGGCTGCATTCATATAGTGCTTTTCCCAGCAACATAGGCTACACAAAGTGCTCTACAGTCACTGTAACAATTACAATCGCCCTTTCACACACACACTCACACGCCAACGGCAATAGGCTGCCATGCAAGGCACCAACCAGCGTGTCTGGAGTAATTGAGGGTCAGGTGTCTCAAGGACACTCCGACACAACCAGAGCTGGAGATCAAACTGACGACCGCTCGACCTCCTAAGCCAATGTGGCCCCGATAGAACACATTTCAAAAAATTGGATGTACAGCTATTCACAATCTAGTGATGCGACCAGGCTCACACATCGCTACCGTGGAGGAGTCAGTCAGTCAGACGTCAGTCAGTCAGTCAGTCAGTCAGTCAGTCAGTCAGTCAGTCAGTCAGTCAGTCAGTCAGTCAGTCAGGAAGGAGGCTGTCTCCACGGCTACACAGTCAGAAGCATTCGGCAGGGTGTCTGAGGGCAACCATGACGGTGACGACAGGCCAATCACACTCACCCTCCTCTGAACCGGCCAAGGCTTGGTGATGGCAGAGACATCACAGGCTGTCATCAGCATTGACCTGTTGGATATGGGGTTCGAGGGACCGTCCATAACACATACACACACACACACACACACACACATACAGGCACACACACAGTAAATAGCAGGATGTTAGGCCGGAACACTTGCTGCCTCTTTTTAGAGATAAGCGCACTATTATATGAATCACACAAATCTACTCATAACCAAGAGGTACTGGAAGAGGATTGCGCGGGGTATGAAGATGGTTTGTATCACTCACCTCAGTAAGTCTCTGTGATAATCATCATCCCAAACAAACTGGCTGTTTTTGGTGAGATCAAAGAATTCACCTCTTTTCCTGTAAACAGACAAGAGACAAAATTACTCTCCTGGATTTGTCTGCCGGCTACACACAGCGACTTCAGGAAGCAAACAAGATTACAAAAAGCCATTAAGACTCAATACTGTTTCTTGAGTTCCTCATTTGTCTCTGAGTTGTTATTAAATAAAGGCTTTGCTCTTTAGAGCCAAAGCAAAGCGAAACCACATTAATATAAGGCTGTATCTCTGTCTGTCGTGTTGAAAAGCATCTGCAGTGAATATTTAGGCTGAATAAACCCCGTTGGCATTGTTATACCTGTGCCTGCAGAGGAATGCAGAGATTTGCAGGGTTAGTTCAGATCTACAAAATGGAGGACAGGTTGAGAAGTGAGATGAATGTCTGTGCTAAGAGTCCCCACACCTTTCTTTGCCTATCCTGTCCCAACTGTGCTATGATAGCCTGTCAGTATAACACAACATAACATGAGGTAATGGTGGGAACAGACCATTCAGCCCAGCAATGCAATGTACACCAGAGTGCACTGTGTGGCACAGACACAAAACAGATTGGAATAGCACAACATTCACAACCGTGGTGCCTGAGTCCAAATCCAGTCCTGGTTTTCTTTCCTCCCAGATAATTAGATGAACAATTAGTTCAGGCACAGGAAGGGTGGAAAAGCAGCAGTTCTTGGCCCACAAGGACGGTGATTTGAGAAAGGCAGGAGTACTTTGATATGTACGGCATTGCATGCAGTGTATGTTGTATACTCAAATTTAACTTGTCATCATATAATCATTAGGGTGAGAGGCACTCAGCAATAGATGCACAGACAGAAAAATGATTGTGAAAACAGGTCCTATAAATGTAAATACATAAGATATTTACAGTAACAATATTTAATTTGATATGAAAATGACCCCCCCATGGTAAAGTCTATTTGCAGCTCTGTTCCCCCATGAAGCGGCTGTTGCTGTCACTTGGTACCTACTTCATGTAAAGTGCCAGGTCTGTCGCCAGAATAGCCTTCTCGATCATCTTCAGTGTGGATTTGTACTCCTCCAGAGACAGGCCACTCAGGATCTGATTACCCTAACAAAGAGAAAGAGAGGGATAGAGTGCAAGAGGGTCCAAAGAAAGGGAAAGGAAAAGGCAAAAGAATGAAAAAATAGGGAGATGGATTGAGAGATGCTGGCGGTCTGCATGTGATACCAGATGGTGGGGCCTGTCCATACACTGTTGTAGTGGTGCCGTCACAGGATAAACCACCCAGCAGCCATACATCTGTTGTATTTTTACACCCGTGTGGATGCTCGCCAGTTTTGTGTCTTGAGCAGCTTAATGTCCCCTTGGGTGAACTGTGGCGAGACGCAACACAGCTGAACGCATCTGAACTCATCCCGCGCTGAAGGGACTCTCTGAACTCATCCCACGCTGAAGGGACTCTCTGAACTCATCCCGCGCTGAAGGGACTCTCTGAACTCATCCCGCGCTGAAGGGACTCTCTGAACTCATCCCGCGCTGAAGGGACTCTCTGAACTCATCCCGCGCTGAAGGGACTCTCTGAACTCATCCCGCGCTGAAGGGACTCACTGAACTCATCCCGCGCTGAAGGGACTCTCAGGCGATCTCGGTGCATTCCAGGGGATTGCTTTTTGTCACTTCCTCCACTGTCATGATTTATGGTCCGAGTCTTGAGGTTCTCTCCAGAACGTTCCGTGAGGCGCACGTCTGTTTACCAGAGTTATATTTAGTCGGCGCTCTTGGAAGACACCGCAGGATGCAGGAAGAGCCACTTGCCTTAATTGCAAGACGTGATTGTAATGTGTAATTAGACAAGAATGACTGCGATTTTAAAGGAGCAAAGTTTAGCATGACATTAGGGTTCAGTGTTGTGTTCTCAGTCTGAAGGCGCTAATATTATCCCCTTTTTACAAACTTTGAATTTAGACTCTGAACAGGAATAGAAAAGAAAAAGGATGTGTTAATGAGTTGCGAATGTGTTAATATGAGAATGTGTTAATGAAAGCAGAATGTGTTAATGTGAGAATGTGATAATGTGAGTGTGATAATGTGAGTGTGTGTTAATGTGAGAATGTGTTAATGTGAGAATGTGATAATGTGAGTGTGTTAATGTGAGAATGTGTTAATGAAAGCAGAATGTGAGCATGTGTTAATGTGAGAATGTGCAAATGTGTGAATGTGTTAATATGTGAATGTGTTAATGTGAGAATGTGTTAATGAAAGCAGAATGTGAGAATGTGTTAATGTGAGAATGTGCTAATGTGTGAATGTGTTAATATGTGAATGTTTTAATGTGTTAATGTTTTAATGTGTTAATGTGAGAATATGTTAGTGTGAGAATGTGTTATTGAATGCAGAATGTGTTAATGTGAGAATGTGTTAATGAATGCAGAATGTGTTAATGTGAGAATGTGTTAATGAATGCAGAATGTGTTAATGTGAGAATGTGTTAATGAATTCAGAATGTGTTAATGTGAGAATGTGTTAATGAATTCAGAATGTGTTAATGTGAGAATGTGTTAATGAATTCAGAATGTGTTAATGTGAGAATGTGTTAATGAAAGCAGAATGCTCACTGGGCTGTTGAGGATCATGAGGCACTGGTCAAAGTGGTGATGCTCCATGATGGAGTGGCAGTAGAGCTGTGCCAACGGGTGGTCACTCCTGCAGCCAGAGACAGAGGCGCAGTCAGTATGATATTCATCACACACGTACACACACACATATACACACACACACACACACACACATATACACACACACATATACACACACACACATACACACACACACATATACACACACACACACACACACACATATACACACACACATATACACACACACACATACACACACACACACACACACACACACACACATATACACACACACACATACACACACACACACACACGCACATACACATACACACACACACATACACACACACACACACACACACACACACACACACACATACACACACACACACACACATACACACACACACGTACACACACACATACACACATGTGCACACACACACATACACACATGTGCACACAAACACATACATGCACACACACACAAACACTCATTCACATGTAAAAATATTTTTTCATGCTAAATTGTGCACTACATAGCAAATTCATAAGCACTACATGAGCATTCATAAGTGCTCATGTTAAAAACTGCAAATAAGCATACGGTGTGTATCATTGATGCAGCAAGTTCCCATTACATACCAAGGCAACCCTCACAACATCCTTACGTCGGTTATTGACATAAGCGCTTAAGAATGCTTATCCTGCTTATGAAGGAGTTATAAACAAGTGTCACCTGATTCTCACATTTCTTAAGTGACGTTTTCGTAAGGGACAAATGTAGTGTTGGAGGCTATATTAGTGGCTACATGCAGTGCTGTAGGCTCTCTCACCTCTGTATGTAGGAGTTGTTGACCCCTCTGTGGTCCAGGTCATGACTGAGCGTGGCGATCATTAGGGCCAGGATCTCAAGGTCGTTCATCTTGCTCTGAACAAGAGAGGACAAACAGCAGCACACCTGCTCAAACCGCATTGACGCTCAGGCATTTAAGCAGACACTCCTCTCCAGGAGCAATTTAACAGCGTACGTTCCTTTTAACATGCAATCTATTTATACAGCTGGACATGTAATGAAGCACTTCAGACTAAGTACCGTCCTCATGAGTGCAACAGCAGTACCCCACCAGGGAACTGAAGCCGCAAGCTTTGTGTTAGAAGCCCACTGTCCTACTGCCAATGCTTGCTCACCTGGGTCTGACACCACCCCACTTTGAATTAAAATGAAAAATTCATGCGACAAATTATTTTTTTGTTTCTCTTACCCACAGTGTTGTCTGTGGCAGGAAGGATGAAAAAGTTATGAGCAAATATGTATTTAGTAAAAATAGGATAACATGCCACCACCTCTCATGGTTGGCACTAAACTGCCTTTTACTAACATTACTCCAAGGCAAAAGTAACACAGGTTTAATGACAGACCGCAGGTAATGAGCAGTTACCATGCCTGACTCCAGTGCCTGTGTTCCCCTGACACACGACACACTCCAGAAAGCATTAGACACAGAGGAGACGGAGAAAAAGACCCTAAATCCCTCCATCCCAGTCGCAGATAAAAGACAAACGAGGGCTGATCGCCTGTGTAATTACCCCCACCCCCCCGTCGACCCTACTGCTCTAAAAATACATTTCTAGGCAAATACACGTCCACTGCCAGTCTAAAGGTACTCTACAGTATGACTGCCTCGTTGCACTGAAAAGGCTGATTGCTTATTCAGGAGGTTCCAAGCTGTCTGTGTGGCAGGCTTTTATAGCCATTTGACCATTTCTTAGCAACACGGATCGCTTGTACTTCTGTTGTTCACAGCAGAAAAGAGACCTACCTATCCGCACAGGCAGGAGCAGAGGCAAGCGTATGTAGCAGCTGTGTTATTCCTGTCTCCCCAGAAGCCCAGGGGGTTAATTGCAGTGTGCTTCGCTGGAGCTTAAACATCAGGATTAGACATCAAGACCACAGAACTGCATTACAACTGGAACAAATCCAAATCTGTGAAATACAGTAAGTATTAGCCGGCCCAGTTGTAATTCAGTTCAGTGGTCTATAGGTCTAAACCCGAGGTTTAAACTCCTGCTACTGTAAACACACTGCAATTGACCCAGGATGTCAAAACCAATGATGGAGAAGGATGCTTGCAAAGCTCTTCCACTTTACTTAGTTTCTATTTATAACCCCTTTCTTTGCAGTTATTGATTTTATGAAAACATTTGATTAAAAATGGGATATTTCATTCAGTACAGGTATATTACATTATAATAAAACTAAGGACAGAATAAAAATATTGTGTATATAAACTACATAAATGAGTCTTCTCTGCATTTTCTGTCAGATGCGATTTGGCATTATCTCAGAATATACAGGCACTAAATAAAAGCTTACTCTTGTGAACTTTATCATTACCATTATCATATCACTAACTACGACCTACTTCGACAAAGCCCAGAAATTATACATTTTAGTAGGTGAACATAAAGTATCTCGGATGTTGATGAGACTGCAATAATCAATAATAAAGTTTATGGGGCTGAATGGCTTAATGTCCCTCTTATGGATGTGCATGTTGTGCACTAAAAGGTGAGATCTGAGAGTCCTGTGTATCTGGTACTGAATGTGCTTCATAAATGTCTCGCAGTGTGAGGCCTACTCTGGCCAAAGGTCAGCCGTGGTTGATTGTGATACGCAGTGTTGATTCAGACTTCAGAGGTCAGTGTCCTTCCATTATACTGAGAACATTGACCTGTATCCTGCTAGACGTGATGTAATCGGCATACCGGTCTGACCTGTGTCTCTCTGGATGTGACACTAGATTATTATTATTATTATTACTATTATTATCATTCTGACCTGTATCATATTGGATATAACATCACAGGTGCATCACCCTGGCCAACACCCTGCAGCCTTACCTGTATCCTTCCTGATTTTAGCACAGCAAACATGCACTGTGCGGTGTTGAAGGCATGTCTCCAATTGTGGTAGGCCACATTTTTCCTGTAGTTCTTTTTCACACTTAGGATCCAATGGCAAAGACTCTACAGAGAGAGAGAGAGAGAGAGAGAGAGAGAGAGAGAGACAGAGGGGGTGAAGGAGAGAAGAAGGAATGGTGAGTAAATCTGGAAAAACTTTGAATGATTCAGCAGGTGTGCTCTTTGAAACCACAGGCTGTGGACAAACGTCCAAAGTGAAATAGGCAGATATATAAACAATTACAGAATTTCATAGATGGTATCTGACTAATGACGGCCTAAAGTTGAGCATGTTGCAGTATAACCTTCTTCACTCTTCTCGTGAATTAGCATTCAAGGCGGTCATCGAAATAATATTTGAGTGGATGAATTATGTCAGAAGCAGGTAGAAGTAGGAAGTCACTTCAGGTTAAAGGTACAATAGGTAAGATTTTTGTGTTAAAACATTGTTACAAGATCATTGTAAGTCCCTTCCTATCATTGAAAAAGGCTCACTGACATGTTGACTCACCCTCTGCCTGTGTTTATGGTCTTTAAATTCGAGTTTCAAAATATACAGTTGACGGCCCAACACTCTGCACCAAAACATTGTATAACTGTACAATAATTCAAGCGCATTGGTTGAAAATACGTTGTAATTGCCACAGCCAATGGCGTTTCAACGTCAGCGCGTTTACAGAGAAGGGGGAGGGATAAACAGTGTTGTGGTTTGAAGGTGTTTGTTGCTGCTATTCCTCGCTTGACTGTTGAAGTCCAAAATGACCTATTGTCAGACCTAGGTGCCTTCAGACTGGCTTCCTTAAAAGTAGACCATTGATTTTCAGAAGAATTTGAATGTTTATTTATATCATATAACACTGGAAACCAGGGTTTTCAAAGATCCCGTACAAGGATATAAACAGTGCTGTTGCTGTGATATCCTACCATCCCAAATGTGCTTTTGCTAACCTTGTGTGGAGCTCTCACTCTGGAAATCTTGGCCTCCTTCTTCAACTGTGACTAAGATATATCCATGCTAACGTTCAAAAAGTTATTTATTTAAATTATTTACGATATTTAATGGGACTGTGATTAATAATTTGTTAAGCATTTATAACTGAAGTGTATTCCAAATGTTGCCAATAGTCATTTGCTTCCCTTTTGAGGTGCAGAAAAAGCAAGAGCGTCATTGATTTATCATTTTGAACTTTCCCGAGAATCCCCCTGTAATCCAACTGTTCTGGTTCCTGTCTGTTCAGTGCGAAAGCACATCAGTCAATTACAGTGCAACCGTTCTCGGGTAATAGGTGAGTGGCCACGCTTAGAGTGTCTTAGTAATTCACTAAGCATTATCCGCCCAAGCGATGGGATTCCCTGCTGTTGTCATGGCCTTCTCAGGCGTTCGACCTG
Source organism: Conger conger (assembly GCF_963514075.1). Classification (NCBI taxonomy): domain Eukaryota; kingdom Metazoa; phylum Chordata; class Actinopteri; order Anguilliformes; family Congridae; genus Conger; species Conger conger. Next base: position 57,932,752 of record NC_083767.1, on the reverse strand, counting down.
CTTGGCTAGTTCTGGCCGCAGGATGGTTTCATTATACCAGTGGTGTAATGAAACACTGATGCACCAGTGCATCGTGAAGCAAACATCACAATGAAAGTGCATCGCTGTGACATGTACGAATGGATTTGTATGGCGATGAAGCATTGATTTACATTACAAACTTTCATTTAGGCATACTGAGGCACTGAAGTTAATATGCACTTGTTAACTTTGAAAGCGATACCGTTTGTTATTTCAATAATCTCTTGAGTGTTGCTGGGGGGAATTTGTCAAATCTAATGTTCACATTTACATAGCACTTAACCGCATCGTGATTAATCGTATCATACTCTAATAAGAGAAATGATATCGCATTGCATCGTCGTTCAGAGTATCACTACCAAATCGTATCATGATCGAGACAGTACCTTGTACTTCATCTGGAAGTTCTGCACCAGGCTGAGGTCCACGAACATGCGTATGGTGGCCTGTGTGGTCTCTGCGTCCGACAGGTCAAAGTCGCTGAAGCTGAAGTCCATCAGACGCAGGGACTGAGCTGACGGAACAGTCGCTGCCTTCAGGAAGAGGAGAAAAGGAGGGGTGAGAGGATGTACACACACACACACACACGCACACACACAGGCACACACACACGTGTGCGCATGCTCACACACCAGCCCACGCACACACGCAGGAACAGGGGAAGCCATTCCTATGGGAGCCAGGATCTCCATCAGGCATTAATAATCGATGAGCTGTGATCAGCACGGGCTGAGGCTCGCAAGAGGAGCATATATCTCAGATACGTGTCCCTCGCTGCAGAGAATAGACAGATGGCCTCTAATGCACCTGAACACTCCCCACCCCCTACACTGTCTGTTTCTCTCAAACGCTCTCACCGTCCATGTTTTTCTTCACCGTTCGCCATTCTTCCTCTGTTTCTCAAGGTTTCGGGTTGCTTCGATGCAATTATTCCGGCCAGACGTTGAGCAGTCCAATCTACTTCTGGACCTACTTCTGGAGAATTCGCCCACTGAATGCCACAATCTTCTTTGACCTTTTTTTTTTGTATTCCTCTGCACTTCCCTAGAGTGAGAAGAAGGAAATAGTCCACCCCACACCCACTCACCCCTTTTCAGTTCCCACTTGCATTGAGGTCCACAGGGTGAGTAACCTTGACTCACAACCACTCTTCCCACTGTGATCAGCGGATGAGCATGAGAGAGGCCACTTGCATTGATTAATGAAGTGCAGTCTGCCCTCGTCACTGTGGCACCCACACACATTTCCACAGGGTTCGGCATGGCCTGCCAGGCCGAATGGAACCTGTGCTTGAAATAGCATCTTTCCAAACGGACACATCTCACTTGAAGGTTACTCAGTGCTCAGCATCATATTTTCCAAGTGGTTTTTTTTTTCTTTTTTCCAAATGTGGGAAGACAGTAAGAACAAGAATATGACGAAAGGCCATTGTACGAAGGCCACCGGATGCCACGGAAAGTTACTTGGGTTCCCACGCACGACTATGAGGAGATGAGGAGTCGGACATGAGAATCTACCAGAATCCACAATCGTGGATGAGAGAGACGGTCCTTTCCCCGCTCCTAGCTCCACCCATTGGAGGAGGCAAGGAAAGGAACTGAGGAAAGGACGCGAGGATGGAGGAATCGAGGAAATGTGAATTAGCAAAATGGAACGTCTTTGGTCTTCCAAGCATCAGTTTGAAGCCACATTAATTACAGATGTGGCAGATGGGGAGAGGTGGGTCTATAGGTCCATCATTCGTACGTCATGCATTCAGAGAAATACATCCACAAAGGAATGCGCTTTGCTTTTCTTTGGTCAAGAATCCTTTGGAAGCCTCCTAACTCCTAGCTCCTTCAAAGAGCATTTAACAGGTTGGAATGGAAGATGGCAGACCTTGATCGATTTCCGGGTCATTATACTGCTACAGTATAGGGTTGGGTAAAATATACAGTACAGAAGTTCAGTCCATTAACTGAAAGGTTCACAAAAAAAAAAACATTGGGGGCATTTCTTTATTTTATTTCAGATTTCCAAAACTGAACGAACTGCAACCGAATTAGACCCCAACCCTGATACAGTACGCACTTCTCCTATTGACCGCTGTGGTGCTGGTTTGTCGTGGCAGTCACCGTGCTGCCGGTATCATAATGAGGAATGTCAGGACGTATGGCATTCGGACACAGTGAGAGGGGGCGGACAGAGGAGCAGGGCAGAGGGCCGTCACCATATGTTCCCACCGGGAGGTCTTCGATCCTGGGAACAGCAGCAGCCTCCTCCATGGCCGGCTCAGCTGTGTCTGGTTATCAGCCCGGGTATTGCTCTTTGCCTTCTCCAGGCCTTTCACGAAGGGCACCATCTGCTCTGCCTCTCCGGGAGAGACTTTTATGGACACCCACTACTTATTTTGGTTCCCCAGTCCACAGAGCTTCCAAAAGGACTATCTTTTCAACTTCCTGCTTCATTTCATACAAATTTTTACAGTGGTCTTATAAGTTCATTAGCCCCACCCAGGTCAAGGAGAAATAATTATGTCCCGTATTTTCTCTCACTTCATAGTATGGTGGTCACACATTTCCCTGCATTACAAAACCATACAAATCTAATCAAATACATTGAAATAATGTTGATGGAAACAGCAATGCAATAAATAAAATTACCTTGAAAATCCACTGTTCGTGTGAATCGATGGATGGACTCAAAATAACAATACCATATTGTGCCTCGGACCTCGGCTTATGCTACTTATGCTAATATAATTCACGCGGCTGCACTTGCACCCACACTCTGATATTAAGTTGCAAGTAAAACACACGTCTTACTATTGTGGCCAACATTCATCGATATTACATTACATACTCAATTCAAGCCCACAAGGTCAGCAGAAACTCCAGACCATTCAGACACACAGAACATTCCCGGTCTTAATTTCTGTAGCCGAAGGGACAGGATTGAATTATGTTTCTCCCTCAGACTCGTATTATCTCAGACTGATGAAGAGTGATCTTTTGGAAAGACCTAATAGCGCTTGACCTTGGGTCAGCTCAACCGCTCCTCTGCTGGGACTAAGGTCTAAGGTCTGCTCTGCATTAAAGTCTACGGCTGCTCCAGGAACCAGGCCTACGTCTGTATTCATTAGCCCTGCTGCGCTGAGGGGGGAACGAGTAAAATGAAACTGGTGTGGTGACTTCAACCACTCAAACTAAGTCATCTGTCCTCAGAGGAAATTACGGAGAGATAGAAATCCTGAAATTATTTATTGAACTACAAAATCATTTCTTTACTGGTTATTCATACAATGGTATTTTTTCTTTCTGGTCTTAAAACATACATTTCTGCTCATGCATCAGAGAATACCTAAATAAAAAACAAATAAATAAAATGAAATGAAAGATAATGATAATATTAAAATGTAATTTACCGCGGTTACCTGCAGCGCCCGCGATTCTTCCTCAGCTGCAGAGGCGTGGTACGAGAGGACCTGAGGGAGACACACACACACACACACACACACACACATACACACACAGACACACACACATATACACACACACACGTACACACATATACACACACACACACATACACACAGACACACACACATACACACACATACACACACACACACACCAATATTTGTCATTGACTAGGGAATTACAGGCTTTTAAAGAATAATACATAAAACACAGTTTGACACAGCACTATTTTTAAAAAGCATAAAATCCAACAAGCTACTCTAAGCGTGGCATTTGTATGAATTCATCATGTTGTGTAAGCTATTATGTTTTGAGCATTTGCCAAAGGGAAAGACTCTCGGGGAACGGGCTACAAGACGTCGGGAGACCGGTGAGGACCGCGCGGGGGCTGGATGAGCAGGGTTAAGTACCAGCTGCAGTGGAGAGCTTATGTCACTGTGTGCTCTGACTGTGACAGCTCGAGAATAGGGCCGGTCTCAACAGGGCCCCGAGGAAATGCTGATATGTTTGGGTACGTATGAACATAAAGTGCTTCGGATTACAAACTTATTCCTTACGTCAAAATAAGGATTATCTTACGTCAAAATACAGCATTGATTGGCATATGTTTCCTTACATAATTGTATGTTTTGGATTTATAACGTCTGCATACAATTGGCTACAGAAATGCAATGCAATGCACTTTAGATTAAAGAATTTAGATTCAGACATTTATGAAAAGCATGTGTGTGTATGTGTGTGAATTCAGTTAAATTTAATTTGTTTTGTATAGAACTTTTTTATAGAAACTAATCACAAAGAAAACAAAAACAGGGAATAGGAAAAACTAGGCAAGACAGAACCCCCAAAATGAACACACACAGACAGACAGACACAGACACACACACACACACTCACCTCTAGTGTGACCTCCTGTTTGGCCATAGCCCTCTCCACCGTCTCGTACATCTGAGTGTTCTGAATGCCTAGGCCGCAGAAGATGGCGAAGGCCTCCAGGAACTGCTCGTCATTTCGGTTAAAGGCTTTGATCTTCCCAGCGGCCTCGTCCATCTTATTCAGCAGCTGACAGACACCTCCGAACACAAGCACGCTACCAACGTTAGCCAGTCGCATACTTCGCAACATACACATTTTGTAGTCAGGAGACTTTCATTTGTGCTCATCTACGTTCAGATGAGAGTTGCGAGCCATTTTAAATATTTCCGTATTTGTGGAAACACTACCTCCTGTGGTGTGTTTCATTGAGTTTTACATATTAGACCCATGCCAATTATAATCATTTAAATGACGACTAAATCAGGTAGGTAAGATTTAACTTACAAGTATTTTCAGATACAGGGCTGAAACTATTTGTCAGAATAACTCACCCTTTTCACAATTCAAAATCAAATTGCAAATTTACTAGTCGTTTAAATTAAACTTCCATTAGTGCACAGAAGACAGCTATATTCACATGTGCTAATTGGCAGTGACATCATGTGAAATAGTTTTCCTGGTTCAGTTAATTTATGCTTTGTTAAACATTTAATCCTGTGCAGTGACCTTGTCGCTAGTCATAATTATTCTATTCATATTGCAAAGCTCAAAGAACGTTGTAATTGCTTTGAGTTGTCCACTTCATAAATATTCATGGGAAATTGCATGAAACAGCATTAGGCAGCAAATTCAATCGCCAGTAGAAAAATTGTGAAAAAATTACAGTAGGAGAAAAGATGAAATTTCCAGGAATAGCAGTGGACATTATTCAAATTAATTCAGGGCTTCATTACAAGGGTATGTTTGATCTGAGGAGAATCTAATTGGATTTCAGAATTTCTTAAATGAAAAGGGAACTTCCTATTGTGTCAGTAAATCGAATGTATTTTTGCCAGCAGGTTAATGTCATATTACAATTTAAAACTGAACGTGAAAAAGGTAAGGCCATTATAAAGTGAGAAACAGGGGGAAAGGGTGTAGTTTAATCTGGATTGTCAGGGCCACTGTTAAAAGGGGAATGATATGTGTGCAGACACCACTGTTGAGCAATTAAACATTAAGACATTAACATTAAAAATCACAGTTACATTACATTTACAGTACAGACACTGTGTCACACAGCCACCACGCATTACCACGGTAACATTTCTGAAAAATACGTAAACTCTTATGCACACGATTTCTGTGGAATGAAACTTCATAAAACAGATGAAAAAATGACGAAAGATGTTCTGTTTTTTTCAGCTTTCAATGTAATATTCTGAACTGACTGAACCAAAGTGTATTTGATCCCATCTCTGATGCTCCTATCCCCTCTGAATCAACCAGAAAAATGTATATAAGTATTTACATACTTGACATAATGCAAGTGCCTTGGATGACAAAAACATATTGCAGTGAAAATATTTTCTAAAATCTATATTACTTTCTACCGAATGTCCCTTGTAGCAAAATATGTGGTTCTCGAGAATAAGATCAGACTCATGTCCCCTACAAGGGGAAAAAATGAATTGCTGGGTCATTGGAGGACACAACAGACCACATAACTGATAAATGGGTATAACAGAAACTGGAGGAGAGAGTTATGATGTACTGATGCAGTGCTGGTTCTTTTACTCTGTACATAACAATGGTGTGGGCGAAATGGACCTCAAAGTGACTGAGGGTCAGAAAGAAAGTATTCTCCACTGCCGGCCTGAAGTACCCTCTCTGACTTCAATCTTGAAAACAGACTAAGAAGGATACTTCATACACCTCTGTTCAGACTCCTTCACAGGGAAGGAGATTACATTACATTACATTACATTATTGGCATTTGGCAGACGCTCTTATCCAGAGCGACGTACAGTTGATTAGACTAAGCAGGAGACAATCCTCCCCTGGAGCAATGCAGGGTTAAGGGCCTTGCTCAAGGGCCCAACGGCTGTGCAGATCTTACTGTGGCTACACCGGGATTAGAACCACCAACCATGTGTGTCCCAGTCATTTACCTTAACCACTACGCTACAGGCCGCCCTGTATAGATTCCCCCCTCATTCATTCCACACTCATTCACCTGCAGTGACAACAGCATTGTTTTGATGATTCAAAGACAATGGGAAGGCAGGTTTAACATGGACTGGCTGACAGGAACGGGTCAAACCAGTGGTCTCCAACCCCAGTCCTGGTGAGCTACTGGGTCTGCTGGTTTGCATTGTTACTCTGCACTTAATTAATCAATTAGGGCAGTTGATAACACAGTTAACTCACCTCACCTGGTTACCTGGGTCTCAACAGGGTGCTGATTTTCGCCCCAGTGAAGGCATGTGCACGCAACGGCAGTGAAAGAACACACATCCTAGGCAAGTCGAATTTGGAGCATAGAGCATGGAGATGTCCTTGCATTCTCTTTGAAAGTCCATCAGCGTGTAAAACAAGGGGGCCAGGCACCAGGCGGCACAGAGGGTCCTACCTATAACCTTGTCCTTCTTTCCGTTTTTGATCGGGGTGCAGAGCAAGCTCCTCATCTGCTTCCGCGAGTGCTCCGCGCATTCACTCTGCCACGGAAACAAAACAGGCCAATCAGAAAGCTTTTACATGGCATTACATGTCATTTGGCTGACGCTTTTATCCAAAGTGACTTACAGTTGATTAGACTAAGCAGGCGACAATGCTCCCCTGGAGCAATACAGGGTTAAGGGCCTTGCTCAAGGGCCCAACGGCTGTGCGGATGTTATTGTGGCTACACTGGGTCCCAGTCATGTACATTAACCACTACGCTACAGCTTGCGTGAACAGTAAAAGTAAAAAATGTAAAAAATGACCAAGTTCCAGAATGTTCCAAAGCCTCAGTGTTCTCACCGTCCAGGGGAATCGCATGTCTTTGGTGACGTCTCCGATGTTCAGGGGCTCCATGGTGTTCTTCACATACTGCGCATACATGTAGTTGATCTTACTTACGTCGCAATCCCTAGAAAGAGAGAGACCACAAGCTCACGTCAAAATTCATGTTTTAATATGAAGGCGAGCCTCTACGTATGCATCTACTGGAACACAACCTTGCAGAATGTTTACCTTCTGCCTAAGGGCTTCGGCCCCGGGTTTCTGAGAGAGAGAGAGAGAGAGAGAGAGAGAGAGAGAGAGAGAGAGAGAGAGAGAGAGAGAGAGAGAGAGAGAGAGAGAGAGAGAGAGAGAGAGAGAGAGAGAGAGAGAGAGAGAGAGAGAGAGAGAGAGAGAGAGAGTCTGACACTTTCTGCCTGGTGGATGCAGTTGTGGTCATACGTGAGAAATGTACTAAAAAATGTTTTACAGATTTTTTGGAGCAAGATTGTTGTGCTCTTCCTGAAATGAGCTCATTTCTGAATGTCAAATAGCTGCTAAGCCAATGATTGAAGACAGATTCATAGGGACGGTTTGCATGGGTGTGTGGCATGTGTGTGTGATTTTCAATGAAGCATTTAAATCACCAACATATTCCTGAACCTTGAATTTACGGACACGTTGACCAGCTGAAGAGGCTCAGGGAAGCTGGTTACACTGACACTGTCCAAGAGTAGGAATGGACACAGTTTCTATAAGCAGGTAAAAGCTTTTCAGAAGGCACTCGTGGCTACATGACATGGACAACAGCAGACCAGAGGCCATCTCCTCAGGCCTGTGAACTCTGCTGATGTGGAGATATGTTAAGCATGCTTTGATGAGCTGGGAACACTAAGGCCACGACAGAGAGAGAAAGGATGAGGGTCTACTCGAGGGGGTGTGATTGGTGGGTCACAGGTTAACAAACTCAAGATTTACTCACACACGCAAACATTCCTCCAAAGAAGAGTCGAGTGATTTACAGAAATGCGTCTGGTAATGTTTCAGCGGCAAAGCTGACTAGCATATTACTGCCAGAGTAATACTTTGTGTGTGTGTGTGTGTGTGTGAGAGAGAGAGACAGAGAGAGAAAGTCAGAAAGACAGAGGGGAGAAATTAAGAATTGTGGGATAGCAGGAACAGCATGGGGCCTCCATGTTGACTTTAATTGTCTCTGTACTTGCTCAGAATGTCGAACATTAATTTGAGCTTTGCTTACTCTCTCCGGAAAGCTCTAAAAACAGGTCAGATACAGTAAGCGATACTGTGGAACGAGTAATAAAATAAAAAGTAATTGTTTCCACCAAAGCTATTAAACAAATACAGTAGAAGGTAAAACAATCACTGAAATATGCATGAGATTAAGACGGTAAAAACAACATTGATATTACATTCTAAACAAAGCTACAAATGGACTACAGTCTGATAAACAAGGCCCAAGATTAAAGCCATTAGAAAACTGCACAAAGTTCAGAGAGTCAATGAGTCATCGCTGGTTTCATTTTGAACAAACACTGCAAACTACAAAGACCAGGACTGTGCATGAAAGAGGTTACTTATATACAAAATGAGGTTGGTGGATGTAGAAAAATGTAAACCTAAAAGCTTCTGAATCTTAAAAAAATGAAATGTAAAAGTATGAGAGCCAGAAGGGCCTAAGAAAACAACATGCTTTTCATCTCAGTTATTCCACTTGGCATTTCAGGTTTTCTCTCTCTCTCTGTCTTACTCTCAGCTGCATAAGCAGAAAAAATACTTTGTAAAAAAGACACAGAGTAAGCATTAAATAAACAAATGAAGTTATTGGTCCAAATGGGACCAATGGGGGTCCAAATGGGGTGGCCTGTAGCGTAGTGGTTAAGGTAAATGACTGGGACATGCAAGGTCAGTGGTTCTAATCCCAGTATAGCCACAATAAGATCCGCACAGCCGTTGGGCCCTTGAGCAAGGCCCTTAACCCTGCATTGCTCCACGGGAGGAGTGTCTCCTGCTTAGTCTAATCAACTGTACGTCACTGTGCGTCTGCCAAATACCAATAATGTAATGTAATGTAAAAATGTACAAGAACAAATAATTTGAGGATTATATGGGGATAGGGATTCTTATGGACCCAAATTTCAATTTCATTTTGTTTATTTTTCCTTTATCTCTCTCTCTCTGACTCTTTCTCACTCTCCTTTGCTCTCTCTCTCATCTGACTCTGAAGATTCTTCTCAGTGTTCCAGAATATAAACTTGCAGAGGATGTGTGGTCTGACTCTGACCCAATGGGGGTATCAACCGATGGCCTTCTCGAAAACCCACAATCTCTAGTAAGAGAAGTGGTCCCCTATGTGCCAACTCACTCTGGTGTCCAGCAGAGGAAACTAACAAATATTCAACAGGGCGAGGGACTTCAAGTGGTTGAAGTTAGCACATGCACATTGTTTTACTCAAACAAACACTTCACTGTCCTATACAAATCACAAAAATAATAAAACAGGCACTACAAATGTCTGTGTATCGGACAGTCAGAAAGCACCGCCTTGCCCTTTGCTTAACTGCTTAAACTGAGGCTGCCCCTTCACTACAGCCAGTGACCAAGCCATCAAGAACAAACCCCAAAGGTTGGCCATAGATCAGCAGAATTTTTCGCTGTCTTAATAGCAGCCCTGATACAAACTTTTACGCAATCGTGTTCTTCAATTAGACACATGGGCTTTTACTGGCTACTGGTGCAAGTAACAAGATGACCCATAACGGATTCAAACCGACAGCACTGAGAATCCCCTACCCTACAATCTGCTCACTGGCTACCCAACAGCTTCCTCAGTCAACCTTTTTATCTCAAAATAACCCTTTGGGAAGTCTGGTACTACTGAGCTTTCACAAGATATTTATTTTCACCTGTGCCTCCCCTTAAAATCGGTCTCACGGAGCATCTTTGTCGATTGCCTTCTTTGGGAGTCTGGTGGCTGTATACCAAATTACTGCCTTCCTTCACATCACAAATACATGCACAGCCAATGCACATGTCAGGAAAACCCACGTGGCCAGAGAAACGTTTGGCCTCGGTCACCATACCAGCTGTGTGGTGAGCTCGTTAACCTGCAGAGGTTTTTCCCGGTATCTTTTTGAAGGACAGAAATTCCTTTATTTAACCCTAAGCCCGAAAATTACTCTCAGCAGTTGTTGATGGAGGAAGCACTGTTACAGACCTTAAAAGGTTTTTTTGCCTCAAGCCAAATTCAACTGGTAGAGGACAGAGCGTATTCTCTGGATGAAACACCAGTGTTATTACTGATGAAGGATTTTAATCAAATCCTTTCATAACTGCTCTTTATCTCCCACCTGCGAGAAAACAACTGGTTTCATAACCTCCTTCTCCTTTCCAACTGTGAGGATATCCTGTTTCATATCTCTTACATCTGTACCTCCCTGAAAGATCAAAGCATGTCACAACTCCAACCTCTCTCCCACCTGAGAGCAATCAACATGTTTCATAACTGTTCCCCGACCCACCATCATCCTTACACCTGTCCAAGTCCAGAGAGGGCCACAATGCCCGCTTCAATTTAACTTATGGAGGATCAAAACCAGAGAGGACGAAGGACTGGTCTCCACATCTAACTGGAGTGTATGTGCACGCACATGCAAATTCACACACGCACACGCACACACACACACACACACAGGCACACACACAGAGTCCATGTTGCAAATCTATGGGGAGGACACTGGGGTTACTACAAACATATACTGAGTGTATAGTATTGTGCATAGTTGTTGCAAGTCAGGCTCCCACAGACATGAGTCAGAGGAAGAGCATTGTGCGAATTTGCCGATGCCTGATGACATCATCCCGGCTGACTGAGCCAGGTTTGTATGGCCGTGTGGGGCTGCTGCTCGGTTGGTCAGAGCGGTCTGGCTTTGACACTAGGCCGCAGGTCCCGTCAACACACTGAAACAGCGCCTTATTGGACGAGCCGCCCAGCAGCCCCACCAATGACTGGACAGGCTGGACAGAAATCGTTTCTGAAAGATATTTAATCTTAAGGAAAAAAAACCAAAAAAAACAGATCCCCTTACCGTTTGGGAACCTCGACGGGCTCGCCAAGTTCCTCGTGCTCCATGTGAAAGACGCTGGAGAAAGAGTTCTGTAATACAATTAGAGGAGAGATTATTTATCTTGGGGGTCATTACCGCGGAGGTAACGGAGACGGCTACACACGCACTTCTAATGTCATTCGTCTCAGGTGATGGCGCAAGTAAACCCAGCATCAGTCTGCTGCCATCAAACACCTCGGGGTTTTTTCCCCTGGAAGGATCGGGTTCCTTTACTACAGTTAGGGCATTATCGAGCGCCGCGCCGAAAAGGCCAGGTCTGCGCAGGGTGCTGCCTTCGGGAGACCTGGAGCGGCTCGCCGTAAAAACGGAAAGCTGATATATTGCCCATCGGAGCAGCCAGAGCTGAAGTTCATTTCGGCATTCCTGGACATGTGTACACCACCTTATAGGGACTTGTTTAGAATCTCTGCTCCCCTGCAACCAAAAAAAAAATACTGTTGTATTTTTAACACCGGGGGGGTGAAACGCGACCAGATGTTAGACTGCCGCCATTAAGGCGGAAAACCTGTCTTCATTTGAAATAGACGTACTGCATGTCCTTCTTTTATCACCGCCAACATTAAACCTCGTTTCAGTACACAGCACGACACTGGCTGTTCATGAAGGGCTGACAATGATCTCCTCACATTCACATTCATATTCACACAGAGGAACCTCAAACTGTCAAACTCAAACTGTCAGACTGAAAATTACAGTTCTTTTCCATATGAAATGGCACTGAACCACGTCAAAATCATCTCCATTGTCGCCAAGTTTTATAAACTCCTACGCTTTCTCTCTCACATTTCAGTTTATGCAACCTATCTCATCACCTGGGTTTCTTACAAATGCACCTTAAAAAAAGATTATAGTCCTTGTACTGTGACAAGAGGTGAATGACACAAACTCCAAATTTTAAACTCACAAACTCACCCAACAGCAAAAATGAAAAAATACGGTTTCTTCTCACTGTGTGCCACCCATCCAAACATAAATTACAAATTACTTGGACAATGGACAGATAACTGACTGTCAGAACTGTATTTGCGATATGAAAAAAGCCAACACAACTCAGTAATATTTATCCTCCGTGCTACAATATTATCCTCTGCTAAAAAGACAAAGTAGGTGTTGCTACAATATTCCAGAAAGGTTGTGTGATTTGTTAGCTGTTAGCTGGTGGATACCTCCACCACTACGGTGATAATGTTGCTATGAAGATGAAAAGGGTTGTCGAAATGTTATGAACTAGTAGGGCTGAGCTGTGTATTCAACAATGTCTTGCAAGTTTCTACACTGCAGTAACACAACAACGGTGCTTGAATGTTAAAAGAACGTTTCAGGAATGGTATGATGTGTGATCTGCAGTATCAGTAAGGTTTTCAGCGTAAGTACTCAGCATTGCTACAACATAGCAGAAGGTTAGAGTTGCTATGTTCACTGTACTGAGGTTTGTAATCTGTTGGAATCGGAGTATGCCGTGGAGAAAGTTGATAACGTTGCCCCAACGTCGCAGGGTTGCATCGGTTTGTGTCGATAGTCACAGGCTGAAGTCAGTGTTGACCCTGTAGTGAAAGAATCCCTGACCTTGCCCCCTCCCCAATTCGCACACTGATAGAGGACAGCTGTCCTGGAAAAACAACTACGCCTGGAGTTCAAAGGCAAAGAGACGCTTATCAGGAAAACCACAAATTTCGGGCTTACTGCAAATCAATCGGAGGAGGTGGCGCCTCTGATGTGAAACATTTCACAGAGTTTCTTTGACCTGTAGGCCCTGGCTTCTACAGGCAGTCTCCCCCAAGGGCTATGAATGCACATTCATGGATTCAGCTCAAGCATTCCTAGTGAATCAGTCCTAGAGATTAAAGTGTCAGCACTGGCCCATTAGATGACAACAGCAACATTTATGCATCAAAATACCTGCCATCAATTGACATCACCACGAAAGTTAACCACAGGGGGGCTAAGCTGTACATTACATCAGTCTGGTTCGTACCGAGTTTGCTATCAGACAGGAATGCCGTTAACTTAGCACGGAATTTAGACCAGAAACAGAGCTGAAAACATTCCTGCTGTACATAACAAAATGGCAGTTCAGGAGTTATTCCTCTTCAGTGGCAGGGTAAATATTATGGTGCTGTTCCATCACATTTCACGGCTGCCTGATACCTGGGCAGTGAAGTCAGAGGCCTTGCCCAGCGAAGAGGTTTACACAGGCTGCTCCACTCAGCCGCTGTGACAGATCCTGGGCTCCTGTCCCAGCACCCTCTCCGACTGACGACCAGAGAGGGGACCAGCTCTGATTGGTCTCCCCCCGAAGAGAGCTGGCCTGTCACTGGCCTGGCCAATAGTGACTCACAATATTAAAGACCTGCTTAATAGCTTTTCCATAATGCCCGCACAGCATCCACGTAATACTCAAACAGGAAAATAATAACGCAGCACAGCAAGTATTAGTGGGGGAGGCAGAATCGGCGGGAACTTTGGTACAGCCTCAAGGCTATATTACTCTTTGTAATAAAACTGATTCTCCACAGGCCTAAAATAAGATTGCCCTTTTAATTTGCACATGTTTTTTTTAAAAACAGTGGATCCTTGGAAACTGGGCATAAGAAGTTAATTCACTGAAGGCAGTTGCCCGGTTGCCTTCTATAAATGAGGCCAGTGTGGCTCCTGATGTCTAAGCCAAGTCATCCGCCTCTCACCAAACCAAAGGCATCCGACACAGGCCCTCTTCTGCGGCCTCTGAGGGAGGAAGATATTGGTCATCTTCCCCAAATAGGCTTGTTACAAGGAGGGAAATGGCTTACATATTGCACCATGTGTAAACGGGCCTTAAGTCACAGGATGTACTGTGTGGACCTCACAACAGCACTGGTCCCCACAAAAACACAAAAACAAGGTAAATACCTCGATTACTTTCCGTCTTTTCCGTAACAATCCATCCAGCTGGGCAATGCATTGACATATCCATTCATACCTGTTCTGTCTATAATAGTCAATATTTTTACACAGGGCAGCAAAAGCTTTAGTTACTGAAAATAATATCAGCAGCACCCAGGACAGGACAATTCATTCAGGGCAGTGTATGGGATACAGCTTGGTCTCAATGCCTTTTCCAGCCATCTCAGAAAATTAAATGAGAATAATTTGAATTCCTAAATTGATAGCGAATTCTTGCGAACTGACTGAGCTGGAATGGAAGTGGCCCGACCCCGGCGGTGTCTCTCCCCGCTCACCATGGAGCCTCCGTCTGCGATGAAGACGGTGCAGCACTGAGCCTGCATGAAGGACAGGATGGTGGCGGCGATCTTCCTCAGGAGCACCTCCAGAGACTGCTGCTCCTCCAAGATCAGACTGGCCAAGTCCAGCAGCACCTACGCCACGCCACCAGAGAGCACACCACAAACACACATTACACACCACAAACACACATATTATACACACCACAAACACACACTATACACACCACAAACACACACATTATACACACCACAAACACACATATTATACACACCACAAACAGACATTAGACACACCACAAACACATTATACACCACAAACACACATATTATACACACCACAAACAGACATTATACACACCACAAACACAAATTACACACACCACAAACACACATTACACACCACAAACACATACATTATACACACCACAAACACACATTATACACACCACAAACACACATTACACATCGCAACACGCATTACACACACCACAAACACACATTACACACCACAAACACACACATTATACACATCACAAACAGACATTATACACACCACAAACACACATTATACACACCCGGAGAGCACAGACTACACACACCAAAGTGTGTCAAAGCATACTCTCCCAATCCCCCCGACACACACACTCACACATGCACGAATACACGCACACATACACACAAACACACACACACCACACACACACACACACCCTCTTGGTCTTGGCATGTTGCCAAAAACACAAAGTAGACCAAAGGAGAGGATGCTCTGAAAATATCAACATTGAAAATGTTTATTTTCATACAAAACAAACGCTGTGCATTGGGCACACTCTTTCAATAGGTGAATTATTAACTATAGTGGAAGGGATTTTTTTCTTTAACATAAAATCAATGACCATTTCCTTTTTTTTGCTCACATGAACCTTGAGGTAGTTGTCTGAGCACCAGTTGATAAAATTGAGGTTCGAGGTTGAGTGAAATGAAATCACCTGGTGCAAACTTTTTTGCATCTGGTGCAGATCACATTTCAGACGTGCGACGCAAACTTTCCATGCCTGATATAGACAAACACTGATGGAGTGATATAGAAAGACATATCCAGAGTATCTGGTGTATTTCTCATGGTAGAAAAATAAGGCCTGAGTTTAAAAGCTAAAAGTTCAATGTCTTTGGTGCAGAGTGTGCGCGTCACCGTGATGTGGGCTGGATTACAGTGACTGTCGTTTATAAAAATGCCCACACACCACCACCGACACACCCTCAGTGAGTCAGCACTGGCATGGTCTACATTCCGGGGCGACATGGCTCAGGCAGTAAGAGCAGTCGTCTCATTGGCTCAGGCAGTAAAAGCAGTCATCTCATTGGCTCAGGCAGTAAGAGCAGTCGTCTCATTGGCTCAGGCAGTAAGAGCAGTCGTCTGGCAGTCGGAGGGTTGCCGGTTCGATCCCCCGCCCGGGTTGTGTCGAAGTGTCCCTGAGCAAGACACCTGACCCCCAAATGCTCCTGACGAGCTGGTCGGGGCCTTGCATGGCAGCCAATCGCCGTCGGTGTGTGAGTGTTTGTATGAATGGGTGAATGGAGAAGCATCAATTGTACAGCGCTTTGGATAAAGGCGCTATATAAATGCCTGCCATTTACCATTTACCATTTACACTCCACCCAAGACTGTGGAGGTCATCCTTTCACAATGACCTGATGCCTCGACCGGAACTAATGTTGCAGTCTGGCCTCACCGGCTCTACTGAAGCCCAGTAGATCCACCACAGAGTCAGAGTCTGAGCCACAATCTGAGGGATACTTTGCGCAGGCTCGGTGTTACTTGGCTTCATTCCATATGCTTTGGACTTTACAAAGCATGATGGATGGTAGTGGCTGTCTAAAACAAGGTCTGTAAACCCCCCCCCAGCTTCTTGCCACGTTTCCTGGATTTAATTATCGTCTATCATGTCAGCTTCACGTGCTCGAAGTATTGACGTTACTTCATCACCTGGGGGAAATATGCCGTGTTGACTGGAAGGTCATTAGTGTAGGCGGTTCTGGGTTGCGGCCCAGTGAATGAATTTGCAGCTTGCATTGTGCGACTCAACGCATAGGCGGTTACTCACAGCAGGAGAGTTGCTATTTCCACCTTTTCATTTTGTAAATTAAAACTTTATCGATTCCAGGGCTTGCCTGGTTTGTGAAATTGGCAAAAAAAAAAAAAAAAAAAAACTTAAAATAATGACACACACTATTGCACATGACACATCCAGAGGACGAACACATCATACAAACACAGTGAACATAAACACACACACACACACACACACACACACAAACTGTATATATCACAACTGCAACACGCACTCAGAGAACCTGAGCCATACAGGCAAAGAAACTAATCCAGAAGAAGGACACTTCCCAATTCACTGGCTTCAAACCGCTACTTTCTAGGCCGCTAAATCATCTCTGTTTTTACCATTCTGCCATTATTAATCGCGCACTTACGGCCGTTTTTTCCACGGAAACCGTCTACGGTGATCTTAAACACTGCTCTGCTTCGTGAATAAGACAGCAAAGCTGTCACGTCCCCAGCCCGCGTTAACGTGACAGTTACCCGCCCTCCCCCGCGGTCAACCGGGAAACGCGGTAACCGCAGTCACTTTCCTAAACAACGTCCGTCCGTTCGCTGGAACATAGCCGGAGCGCAGCAAGACTGTTCCGGAAACCCCCCCTAACCCCCCCCCATCCTCCACATCCCACCCGCTCTCCCTCTTCCCAGCCCTTCAGGAGGTCGCACCTGATTCCGCCGGTTCTCCAGCTGGGACGTCTCGTAGAGCTGCGCGTTGTGGAGAACGATCCCAGAAAACGCCAGATAGGAGGAGAAGTCCTGTCAAGAGCAGTCAGAGGGAGAGCCGTGTGAGTAGGGCATGACATTTACTGTAAAAAGAGGCGGTGACATCCCCCTCTCACCCGACGCCCACCCCCGGCAAGAACTTTCCAGAGCACCAGTCTGAGTGACACACGAGAGGAAAAAAAAGAAGAAAGTTTCAGGTTTTTTTTTTTTTACCTTTTCATTTTGCTC
Organism: Conger conger; assembly: GCF_963514075.1. Lineage (NCBI taxonomy): Eukaryota > Metazoa > Chordata > Actinopteri > Anguilliformes > Congridae > Conger > Conger conger. The sequence continues at coordinate 57,915,066 of NC_083767.1, read as the reverse complement.
TGTGCTGTTTGCTTTAAGGCTTTTTTTACCTTTTCATCTTGTTCTGTAAACGTGCCGTTGTTCCCGCACTTCTTATTAATCGCCTGTGCCACTCCAACCACCTGGTTTTTAAAGACAATAAAATAAATATAATTAATAATAAAATAATACAAAATAATTGGTACTTTCTGCCACCTCAACACACGCCAAGTTGCATCAACTTTGACCTAAGTATCAGTCAATCAATATATTACATCCTGTAGATAGGCGCTCAGCAGTGAACAGCACACTTCTCTTTTACAGAAGCTTCCGGAAATCAAACAATATATTTATAGGAATAAAAGCAAGGCCCAATTATTTGTGTGACAGGTTATACTACATTCAAGAATCTACTAATATACACTCAGTGAGCACTTTATTAGGTATTTATTAGACCTATTTATTTTACTTTTTAAGTCTTCTGCGGCTGTAGCCTTTCCACCTAGTGGTTTGATGCGTTGTGTGTTCAGAGACGCTCTGGATGTTTTTTGTTTTTTGCAACTCCAGAGACTGTTGCTTGTGAAAATCCCAAGAGAGATCAGCAGTTTCTGAGAAACTGAAACCACCCTGTCGGGCACCAACAACTATTCCAAGGTGAAAGTCACTTAGATCACATTTCTTTCCCATTCTGACATTTGGTCTGAAAAACAGGTAAACCTCTTGACCAAGTCTGCATGCTTTTATGCATTTATTTGCTGCTACATGATTGGCTGATTAAATATTTGCATTACACATTACAGGCTGGTGTACAGGTGCACCTAATAAAGTGCTCAGTGAGTGTTTACTGTGCATTACCATCAGTATCAGAGCAGATCACAGTCCCTGATTCAGGTCTCATCCCGGTAACAAAACCAATGAGTTGAGCACAGGATTTGGTGCAGCGCAGCAGTGCAGCAAGGGTAAAGCTTTTCATTTCCTGGATTTTTTTGTCTGGACTATATGTTTTTTTATGACAAACATAAACCTGACACTTTAATTACAATGCAATAATTGTCGGCAGTAATTATATTGTGTATATATTATACTGTCCCTCGGGAATTATAAGAACGGCTTTCAGTTGATTCGCTGTTACTGTTCCTGTCATCTGCGCTGTTTCATCTAAGTCGTTTGGTGTCGTTTGGCTCCGAGAAGCGGTATTTTTATTTCTGTTCTTCCGGGCATTGGAAGGTACCTCCAGTGCACATGAAGGTATGCTCTGTATACACACCTTAATCTTGGGACCACAGGAGATAACAGCGCTCCCATAGCCTTCCATAGAATGCTAGTATGTGTTTTGGCTCATGGCCCTATTGACCCATTTATCTAGTCAGGCTGACGTCTGTGGTGTTTGATACGATGAAAGCCAACTCCGTCCTCACCTCCTCTCTATGGTTCTTGATGGGCATGCAAAGAATGCTCTGGGTCTTGTATCCCGTGATCAGGTCGACCTCCGCATTGAATCTCGGGTCCTGCGGAGACAGTAACAAACAGTCTTCAGATGTTCATCATTAGCCAGACTGAGAAATCCATATCCAATATGGAGAACCAGAGATTTTTTTTTTCATAAATATGTTAATCATTACTTGCCGCTTGCAAAATTCCTACAATAAATATAGTTTATTGTTTATTGCTGGCATGATGAGGTTACAGCTGCTGAACATATGAATATGAAAAAGATCACAAATAACAACTCTATTTTCGGAAAGTCATAAATTTAATATGGCAGCCTTATGTTTCAACTATCTCATCTATGTGTGTTATAATTATATCTTAGTTTATAATATAATATATATAACAAAATTATATCCACTAATGCTGTGCATCTGCTGTGAGAATGGCATGAAAAACAAAGTTTCAACATTAACATTTAATGGGCTACATTACGATGCATTGGGACTTTCTAATTCATGATGCCAGAGGATTTTTATTAACCCTCCTGTTATGTTAAGGGTTTATGACCCTTTTTATGTTTGGGGTTGCAAAAGAAAAAGACACTTTGTGTGTCACCTTCTTATTGTCTCGCAAATTACTAGGCTTTTATCCATAAATATTAAAAATATCATTTTAGAGCCTGAGGTACAGGAAGTGAAAGTTTGGCACCTGTATTATCCACAAAGAAATCTGAGATAAAAATGTAAACGGTTGTATATTTTCTGACATTTTATACAGTTACAGGGTCAAAAAAAGCCCATACAACACATGCAACACAAGTTGGTACAGGACTTCTGAAAACATCGCATTATATTTATCGCATGTTTACTATTTAACCCCACCAAAATAGAACATTTTAAATATCATACAGTATCAATGTGAAAAAAAGGTTAGCTGGTTTTTAAGAGATGTCCAACAATACAAGCCATATTAATTATCTTTAAAATAAATCAGCAGTCGTAATTGCAGCGTTCTTGAGTAACGCAACCGCAGGTATATGCAGCCACACGTTATGACCTTTCCCTGTGAAACAGGCCTCTTGCCTGTTATAATTACCCAGCATGCTCTGAGGCCCCACGGTGAGAATTGTTTACCGACGGTCCCTGTGGACACTCCCGCTGAACATCACTACGGGGGAGCTTTCTTAACGAGACACCCGTCGCACACGCACGCACACACCGACACGCGCACGCGCGCTAGCGGTCAGCCTGCGCCTCTATGGGCAGGTTACCTCAAATGACACGGCCTGCAAAGCACCAGGACACAGGGAGCCCTGTCAGAAACGGGAAGGAAGCGGAGCAGTATATCACGGGGCGGAGGGTAAATATCGGGGAAAGGATACTATTTGGACTGAAGGGTGAGCTCAAAACGGCGCGAAGAACATAAACTGTGTATTTTAAAAACTCCTCCGACTAATCAAGTCCCCCACAGTCGACTTCCTGAGTTCCCACACACCACAGTCTGTTCATCGCACGGCGGACGTCTCTTACGACAGGACGTGTCTAAAGCCTTCTGTTGTTTTTATTCGCTCTGCTGTATGCAATGTGGGCTACAAGAAATGTGCAAAGGGAGCATTGTAAACAACGTTATCGTTACTTTTTTCTTTTTACGGCAGAATTCAGCAACCATCACCAAGCAAACATATGCCATTTAATGCATTTACTCTTATCCTGCCAAACAATGGACAGAAAGCATTTCTAATAAATGTTAGCTGTCTTTGTATGGCCCTAGGGTGAAACATGACCAAAAGAAAAACAACTTTAATTATTCCCACAGAAGAAAAATCTGTTAATGTCTGGATCTCTTTATTCACTGCTCACAGTGTGAGCCACCTGCGTGCTAACGTTTTCCGCAGCGGTCATTTTCACCTCCTTAAAAGTTAGCATGACACCTCGTAAAAATGCTCTCATTTCAGGCCAAGGGCCCTGCAGCCAATTCCGAACCGCAGAAAACTGTGGCCTGCAAGTTTTAAGACCTACAGAGAGAGTTCCTCTCACGTGTGCACCGAAGTAAAGTCATAAACTAGTCACGACATCTCCTTTTCAGGATTCACAGAAAAATTGTTCACAAAATAAATGTAAAAAAAAGATTGAGTTCACATGCTGTCAGATGCTTTTTCCTCACAGGTGCTCCCAGGGGTGTCCAACAAGCATTCAGAATAGAAAGTAGTCCCAAGCCACTGGAAAGGTGGTCTCCATCGTGCACTGTGTGCTTTTAGAGGAAGCTCAGATACAGGCCCGATCCCAGCAAAAACTCGCTCCACTGCCCATGGTGGGAGATTACCGCTGTCCTAATTGGACACTAGTGTATTGCACAGCGATGAAGTCTCTGTCTCTCTCTTTCTCTCTACCTCTCCCCATTAATTCAAGAAAGCGTTATTAGTATGGGGCATTTTAGAATATATTGGCAAAGATTTACATCAACATCAAAGATTTACATCCCCCTTGGGTCTCGTAGGGACACCTTGTGATTTGCTCAGAAATGAGAACCTGCTATAAATGGTACTTATAAAATGGCAAACCTCTGATGATCGGGCCAGATGATACGACTTGCCACAGCAGGTAAACACGTACACACAGGTATGCACACACTCATAGACATGTGCGTACACACACACACACACACACACACACACAGTTCAGACATCTGATTCTTCTGGAGCACACACACATTTTTACATGTTCGTGTGCACTGTACACTCCCAGCAGATTTCATTATGCTCACTCTTGCCCCATCAGTCATTTACACAGCTGGAGGATTCCTTGGAAAAACAGTGGTAATGTGTAAATAGTCCAGTAAAACACTGAACAGATGCCCAGATGACAGATCATTTTCAGAGCCTCTCTGCATTGTATGGCGTCTGTATCGTCTTCCCCATACCCAACAGTAGGGAATAACATTAATATTTTTCATTTTATTTGTATTTTTTTTTACTCTTTCCTACACGAGAACAGAACCCAGTACCCTCTAGTCTCAGACATAGCACCTTCATCATCCCCTCAATGGACTTTAAACTATCAAAAAAACCACGGGCCCTTGCCACAGTTTAGCTAAGGAAGAAGCCGTAACGTCCAAACCAAACGTGCGCAGAACTCAAAGCCACGCCTGATGTCACAGAGGGGGTCAAAGGTTAAAGACACATACAGTCTCCTGGGAACGTAAAAGCAGAAATCTGACCTGGGTGTAAAAGCAGCAGACTGAAGGGTAATCCACTGACTGAAGAAGAAAGGTTTTTTTTTTTTTTTTTTCATGCAGTCTGTCTGCCTTACATTTTATATCTCCCTGAGATCTTACAGTACGAGGGCAGAGCAGGGGCGTGTGTGCACATGGTCAAAATAAACACGTGCGTACATCATTACCAAACGCACATTTAATCCTGCGAATTAAATTATTGTCATTGATCCAAATCAAACAAAATGCCTTTCGAAATATGATCCTCACAAATCAATATCCACAAACTGCTGTGGGAAGAGACGACTTTGCACAAAGACTGAATGTGGTTGTATGTCTGTGCGTGTGTGTGTGTGTGCGTATGCGTGGGCACGTGTGTGTGTGTTTGTGTGGGTGTGCACGCGCATGCGTCTATGTGTGTGTGTGAGAGCCAATATTTAATTCCTGCTGTTGATATCTACCTTCAGTCTGATATTTAAAACATCAATTGGGACTCACCCAGAACAGACAATTATCCCTCATTTGTGGACTGTGTATCTAACACATTGTCATCATCATCTGAAAACGTTTGATATTTCTCTGCGGATTCTCAAAGCCACCCAGTGCTCTCACGGGGGGGGGGGGGGGGGGAAGCAGGAAAAGTGGAAAATAAAACAGCGGAGTACCTCATAGGCGTCCTTTATGTTCAGCGGCAGCCCGGTGGCCGCCACGTGTCCCACAATGCCCTTGTTCCAGTCCAGACGGATGCAGTTGTTGGACGCCTCCTCCAGCGTGGAGCCCTCGGCCACGTCGAAGAGCCGGCTGACCAGGAACTTCTCGTTGGAGCTGTCCTCGTGCACCAGGAAGAGCGAGTAGCGGTCGGCGGCGATGAGCTCGTTGATGTGCAGAAAGATCTTGTGGCAGAGCGCCGTGATGTCCAGGTAGCTGGACACCTCCCTCACCAGCTCCAGCAGCCGGGCGCAGCGGTCCTTTCCCTGCTGCCCCTCGCCGGCCTCCGAACGCTGCGCCCGGAGGGGCATGAGCAGCCTCTCCGAGTCACTGAGGAACGTCAGCGAGCCCTCCGAGTCCTTCACCACGATGGGCCGCAGGGGCCTGTCGAACTCCGAGGCCGAGATCTTGCGGGTGGGCGTCCCGGGTACCGGGGAGGGCGCGGTGACGTCCGACCGGCCGCCCTGGAGCGGCGCCGGGCCGGGCTCGGTCAGCGATCTGGAACCTTCCTTGGAGGGCTGGATCGTGTGGACTCGGTCGGCGAACCAGGCGTTAACCATCTCCCTGCAAACACACGACGGCGTCACTGGGCATCAGCTGCACTATTTTTGCCGGTGGCTTCCAAACCGAAAATGACCGGGCCAACTGGACAGGCAAGCATTCGCACAGCTTCTGTTTACAGCTGCTTTCATGCCACCAGGAATAAGAGAGAGAGAGTGTGTGTGTGTGTGTGTGTGAGAGAGAGAGAGAGAGAGAGAGAGAGAGTGTGTGTGTGCGTGCGCGTGAGAGTGTTTGAGAGATGGAGTGAGGGAGAGTGAAAGAGTGTGTGAAACTGAGGGAGAGAGAGAGAGAGATAAACGACAAGTAAGTGATAATGCGCTTTCTAGGAACCTGCCTATTTAGGTCCGTGCAGGTCCCTCCAGCTGCTCTCTGTAATCACTAACACTATTTACACCCTCTCACTGTCTCACTGGCCACAACAAAACAAGCCATTTTCCGCCTGTGACATTTTACACTCCAGCCTCTTGTTTGCAGTGCTTTTACTGAAAGCCTGGGCATCAATTACAGGTCATTAGTGGAGCAGAACAACACCACACATTACACACCAATGGACTTTTGAACGCCATGATACACCAAGAGACCCCATCCTCTCTACAAAACACATAGACCTGCATTCAGCACAATAACACACACGCACACCTGCCTTTGCTAAAGTATGTATATAAGAATAGAGAGAGAGGCTTTAGTGAAAGAGAGATTGACAAGTACAGTGTAACAAGTACAAGTAGTGTGTTAAGTACAGTAACACACCCACACACCGGCTTTCACTTCACTACAGTAAGAGAGACAGAGAGAGATAACAGCCCTCACTATTATAACTTACAATTACATTTTTAAAAAATCTGATTACGCTACAGTTTAACATAAATAGTAACTAAGGTAAAAATAGAGCAAGAAAAGAAACAGCAGGACTTTAGAGGTACATTCAGAGACATGCTAGGATATTATATCCAGTTTGCACTAAGACTTTCTCATGTTGTCAGAAATGGGTTATACAGCCGTTACAGTAAAGCATTGTATGGTAACAAGAGCTAGCATCGATAATGGTTCAAAACTGAGTTTGAGTGAATTCAAATCCTAGATGGAACACAAACACTGCTGTCAACACTGTCAAACACTCACTATCACCTAAGAAAAAGAAAAAAGTAGCATAAACAAGTTGTAAAATGCAGGCTATCAATGTGTTCAGGGAATGCCAAAGTCTGCCAGCAGTATAAAAGTTAAACTGCCACTGTGGAACTTGAAGAAGATAGGGACTTGGCTCCTTAGTATAACACAAAAATGGCCACTCCGTCGCTACAGTGATCCTTTGCGATAATAACCGTGACTACTGTATAGTTCAGTTCAGGAACCATTTATAATGATACTTAATGTGTCTCCGCAATATATTACAAAATCAATAGCTTTCACTATGCAGAGCTGTAGCTGAACAAAACAGCTTTTGCTGACTGACATGGAATTGCCCGCATTGTAGGCTAAGTTTTGATTTGAACGTTACTACCTCAGTTTGTTCAATCTTAACTAATTTTGAAAAATGAATGCACTTGAGCTGGACTAAAAGGGCTACACCAAACACTCCTGCCTATATTAAGTGCATCAAAGGGGCACATTTAATTTCTTGAAATGAGACGGATGGTGTTCATGAACATCAGGGACAATCTAACCTAAATACTTTTCGTGTGTGAGATCAATATTGAGTATAATACATTCTAAAATTAGGCGTTTTTACTACTCGTTTATGTTATTCAGTATCATCCAAATTACCTCTCTAAACGCTGAACAAATATGGCTGTATTTGAATCACGTTGAGACTCCATAATAATAACGAATAAAACTTCCATATTTGGACTGAGACGCTATCTTTCCCTCTCTCACTCACACACACACACACACACACACACACACACACACACGCACACGCATACTCTCTCTCCCTCTCTCGGGGTATCTGCTGTGACTGTCAATTCATTCTGACTCCTGAGCTGGACTGTCACGTGTAGGCTACATCTTCCTCTACTGTACAAAACAGTGTTGCGTGCGAGGAACCCAAAGTGTGCACAGCGCACGGACTATAGCCTGCTGTTGGTACTATAGGCGAACGAATAAACAAAAACACGTTTGTCAAAGAAAAACTAATATTATGGTTCAATTTCATCGTGTATGCAAGTGTGGCTGCGCTACAAAATTCATTACGTTACTGTATCGATACTGTTACTGAATTGGAAACAAATTGTTGAGGTTTTCATTCAAATATAATGATTGTGGCCAAAAGAAAATCGTATTCACTAAAAGCTACCCGTGAGCTATAGTTATAGTTATTGATACCGCCTAGGTTATAACACGTTGTTGTTAAACAAATCGCACCTACAACATTACGTGGATTATAAAAAGCGTTCATGATTAAACACCAGTATATTTTATAGTGTATCGATCTTTCTTTGAGCTGTAACTGACTAACTACTTTACTGGATCGATAACGCAGTGAATGAATAGATGAACGTGACAAATGCTGCAGGACAGATGTGCGGTATTAAGTGTATCGACATAACTCTAAATTGTTACCACAGCAACCCTCAATGACACCATACATAATAGGTAGGGTACACCTTTGAATCACAATGACCAAATACTGCCTTCAACTATACAGCAATAAATGCAGATCGCCTTTGCACTTTCAGACAGTATACTGATTGCCTATCAGTGGAAAAGTGTGCGCAAACCTGCCGAAATCAGTTATCCATGTGGGGAACACTTAGTCTTACCTCGTGCCTTTTCGTACAAAGTAGGAGTGAGCGAAGTCCAAGTGATCATCCAACCATGCCTCCATCATGTCGTCTGTCGGGGAATCACAACTCTCCATGCCTGAGCCAACTTCCCATGTAATGAATTGGCATTAAATATGTGTCACTTTCCCCGTGTTGTTGCGAGTAGTGAAAGAAAAGACGTCTCCTTCAGCCTACATGATGCGCGCGTCCTGGCAGAATTCTGCAATGCCTCTGATCGCAAGACGCGAAGCTGCACACACATCTCTCTCTCTCTCTCTCTCTCTCTCTCTCTCTCTCTCTCTCTCTCTCTCTCTCTCTCTCTCTCTCTCTCTCTCTGTTTATCTCCCTCTCTCTCCCTCAATCTCTCACTCACTCCCTCTCTCTCAACAACGTGCAAAGGCGAGAGGGAAAACATGGAGTAAGGCTACTTCCACTCGCTACAAACATGGAATTGCACGGGGCACTTTCCCCGATTGACATGCTGTGAAGCGTTTGAGATTTATGCTCCGAGTGGCCTGCGCTGTTGGTGTGCGAATAACCCGGATCCCATAGCCTCGAAATTATAATATGTCCTCATTTATTTTCACTCAGTTGTACCATGATGGATGAGCACAATGAAATGGTAAACAACGGAAATGGGCACAGGTGAGTACATCTGTTTTTGAGGAATAGCAAAGTGCACCATATCTGGACATATATGGTTCATTAGATACTGTGGCATTCAGTGAAAGTCACAGTTGAGACAAAAGAAAACAGTGCAAACCGTGTGTTGTGGGGGAAAGGGGGATGGTAAATCAATGGCCAACGCTGTGACAATGTGAGCCCTGAAAAATGGGAAGGCGCTTGCTTGCATCCTGCAGTTTGGGCTGGTGTTACTTTACCAACAGATGGCCCCATCTTTTTCCTCATGAGGAAACCAAACGTGCCTGAAAGGCATATGTCCTTCTGGCTTCTGAGAGAGCGCGAGAGAGAGCGAGCTGTTCAGTAAGGACTGACCGGTAAGTGTGTACCCCTCCAGGCTACTGTAAGCTTGACGGGACATAAAGGAGGCAAACCACACCCCTCTCCGACAAGCTGTTGTCAGCGTTCGCCTCGATCTCCAAAACGGGTCAGGGCAAGAAACATGGTAGGCTGTCTCTTTTCCAACAGAAGTGGAGCACCAGACCGTTGGATCAATGCTGTCGAGGAGAGCCGAACGCAGAGGAAGAAGGCAAGCTGTCGCTGCTGACACCAGACTTTCTCTGGATCCGACCGCTTCTAATTCATTCGATTTCACTGAGCTGTCGATTGAATACTCAACTGGGCCTGGTGTATCCTGTCACTTATTAAAGAAATGAGCTGGCAAAGGCATGTTTATGTAAACAAAAAATTATATTATATGAAAGGGCTGCAGTATTATTCAATTTACTTTCATTATGAATATCTGGCATTAAACAAAAATTAGGCAGTGACCTCAAATAAGTTTGGCTGTTCAATTATTATAGTCTAAAGCATATACTTATGAATATTGTTATTTAGCTTAATGGAACAAATAAATGATCAATAAACAAATGCAGATCAGTATTCACTTAACAACGATACTACATAATCATTTAATGAATTAACCAACAATCAATTTATTAACTTAACTTCCCTAATAATAATTGAAACAAGAGCTAGCTGTGGGTCTTGAGGGCCAAGCTTGCCAAACATTTTATGAAGCAATACAGGTCAGATTTTTTAAGATGACAGGTATGGCAAAAAAAAAAACCTGACATTTTTTTGGATATCACGGAGGCACAGGAAAAGATCTCTTTTGCTGGAGAGACCTGTGTGATGATTCAGCTGTCAGTCATGAGTCAAACAACGCTGTGCTCCACCATGGTTCCCCTGGGAGTAATTTAAACAGTGCTCCCTCTACTGTAAACTCTGACTACACTTAAGAGCCGTGAGAAGATAAGCGCGAAGCTCTGGAACTTTCCAAGCGCTGAATGTTGAATTGCACAATGCTTTTCCATGTACGTTTCGGGCGAGATTGACTTCAAAAATAGAAAATGGCCTTTCTTTGTGGGGATGTTCCCTGCCCGTTTTCCACGAACCGAAAGGATAAAAAATGGATGTGTTACATAATGTGCCTCCAGTTCCCCAAGGCACAACCATTTTTAATTATTGGCTGAATTCTTGCAACGACAATATCAATCTTAAAATCCTGCTTGGCTGATTAATTAAAGTGTTTCCCTGTTTGACTTCTATACGATTCTACTCGGCTACACCGCCTCAATCTCTAAAACAAGACTACCTTTTCTTAGCTTCTTTCTTGAGAAAGAATAAACAGTATAAAAAATAAAAGAATTAATTAAATAATTTTTTCCATTGTTCTCTGCAGTTGGGATTGAGGTTGCAATAATCAAAGTAAAGCACCTTAACCCTTTGAAGAGTAGGTGTTTTTGGCATGTTTTTTCAAAATGCTAACTCGGGGCTCATGAACTCCGTTGCTTTCAATTACCAACAGTGATTGGCACATCAGCATTAAATGTTCAGTTAAGAACATTCTAATCACATATTTCTGTATTGTCACCTTAAAGGGTTAATTCAGTACCAAACACTCTGCTCTTTGTCAGCAGTGAAACGGTTTGGACTGTAAGTACTTAATTCCAACATCCCACTGGCTCTGCTTTCCGAAATTAAATGGTAGATTTAGAGCAAAAGATTGTAAATATTTATCCCGGATGTGTCACGTGTTTTGGCGTCTGCCACTAATGGGAGCCCCCACTGGAACCGCTCTATAGATAGGTCCGTTTTACCCACAATGCCTCAGACCTTCATCCTGAACCAACGGTCATGGGACTTTGCCCCGGAGTCTTGTCTAAAAGGGCCAACAGTAAACATGTGTCAGTGAGAAATATGTGTGGGATTTATAACTCTCACACTCTCTGACATAAGTCTGCTTAACAAAGTCTTGCCTTATACCAAGGAACCATTGAAATGCATCCCGGTTTGTGTACATTTGTCTTTTAGCAGAGCTGTAAATTTAGAAGCTTTGGGGGAAAAAGGACAGGGGGAAATCCCTGCAGTACATTAGCGAAACAGATGATGGTGTTCCGGTCTGAAAGAAAAAGTAGTTATCCAAAGGTCACTGAAAAGAGCTGAGCATATGAGAATGTGCCAGTGCAAGTTTTAAGTTTTTTCCTCCCACATACGTGAACTATGTGTGTGTGTGTGTGTGTGTGTGTGTGTGTGTGGCACAACTAAGTCCTGCAGGATAGCAGAGCATGAGTTATAGATCTATAACAAGACTCAGACCAGTTCCATTAGGGCGGCCTGTAGCGTCGTGGTTAAGGGACCCGCAAGGTCGGTGGTTCGATCCCCGGTGTAGCCACAATAAGATCCGCACAGCTGTTGGGCCCTTGAGCAATCCTCCCCAGCATTGCCCCAGGGGAGGATTGTCTCCAGCTTAGTCTAATCAACTGTAAGTCGCTTTGGATAAAAAAGCGTCAGCCAAATGACATGTAATGTAAAATGTCTGAGTCTATAGCTCCAATTCACAATTCTTTATGTACCAATCAGGCAAGCGGAGCAGGAGACACTGCGGTTTGAGATCTGCTGATCTCCCACTGATCTCCCACTGATCTCCCACTGATCTCCCACTGAGTCTGTCCTCACGTCACAATCAACGGCGACCTTGGGCGTGTCTCTCTGAGAGGAACCCACCAGTGATGTCTCTCCCGGTTCAGGAGCGACTGAATTTGGGAAACGGGGACGGTACAAGCGCACAGCGAGGAACGGAAGGCTGGGTGGGGTGCTCTTGACACGGTCCCATCTGAGAAAGCACAGAACAGTCCCTGTGGCCCCGGGAGGAGACATCTGGTGTAAGCAAAATGAAAGGGGGGAAGAAAAAAAAAAGAGTCTCTGGGCCCAGATGTAAATTCCCACGGGCGATGGTTCTCAGAGATGAAGTGACACATTTCTGCCGCGCCGCCCTCCCTCCCTCGGCAGTGCAGCGTCTGGGCAGCGTCAGGGACTCCCTGCGGTGGTATTGTGAGAATGGCTGAGCCGGTGCGGAGGGGAAATTTACACCGAGGGACGGCGCGGCCGGGGTCGCATTCCGGCCGCGGCCATTTCCTGGGACGGCGGAAACGCGCTCCGAAAAAAGGGGAACATCACGAGCCTGGCAGGACCCCAGTTTCTGAAGTTATGAAAAAAAATGGCGGAAGGAAAATTAGCAAAATAGTCTCTTCCACGCGCGTTACATCTTGTGAGACAGTTTTAACCCTCCTATTATGATCGGGGTCAGTTTGACCCCACTCAGTGTTTGACATCTCTTGAAAACCTGTTAACACTCTTTTTATATTGATATTGTATGGCGTTTCTAAATTTTCGAATTTCGTAGGATGAAATAGTACAGATGTTGTGCAGTGTTATTTTGACCCTCTCTAACTGTATAAAATGTAAGAAAATATTTTTTTCTTTGTGAATTATTCTTGTGGCACTTTCCCATACAGGTGCCCAACTTTCACTTACTGTTCCTTAGGCTCTAAAATGAGATGTTTCTCACAACGTTTTCACATTTATGGATAAAAGGCTAGTCATTTGGGATGCAACAAGAAGGCTACGTGACACTATGTGTCAAATGTTTTCTATGACAATATTTTTATGTTTATTTCAACTGTTGGGCTCAATTTCACCTCAAACTGGTCATATAATCTGAACATAATCGGAGGGCTAATGAAGGGCAACATGGCAGTGTTCTTGTGTTCTTCTTTCAAAACGAGGACTTCGGAGTGCCAGTTGAGATCGTCTGGTCTGCTTAGAGGGATACAATGTTTTGGTTTAATTGTCGTCAGTGTGTTCCTCCAAAGGGCATGGATGTGACCTTGTTGATGATTATGATTCTCACAGAGCTCTGCTACACAAACATTGAAAAACATGCAGTGCTATGCTGATTAAGGCTAAGAACACACTGTACACCACACTGCATCTCAATTTAGCCACGGTTCACTCGAAGCCAGTGAAACGCTATTTTGGCATGTACGTGCAGTATGTATGTACCATGGCCATGACACCATGGCCTCTCACATGGTTTTTGTATGCGTCAAGCTTTCCAGGCAACAGTAATTCCAAAACTTATGTTGGCACTATGGCAAGCAGTAACTGAATGCAATGTTTCTGATTTCATATCTACAGTATAACTTAGTTCCCTATCTATATCTATAACTAACTGGATTTTTATGGCTAAGTTTTACATTCCTGCCACCCTGTTCACATCCTCATGAATCAATTGCAAAAAAAAAAGAAGGAAATTCTCCAAAACCTCAGTAGAGAAACACCCTGGTGATTGGTGATCACCGTTATTGTCAATCAATGTAAATATAGTGTAGTAGAATGGTAAAATAATTAACCTCACTTGTCGTCTAAATTGTGTATTCTTCATTTTTTAAATTGACATAAATTTACGTAAACAACAACATAGTCTTCGGCTACAGGTGTATAAGCATGTTTTATGAAAATACCAAGAAATATGGTCCATGGTCATCTCAAAACGGAGGCGGGGGTTCTGGTGGGGGGCAGGCAATCACTAAACCTCTGTCATGGCAAATATTGTGATTTAGCAAAATCCTTCCTTTCTCTCTTAAATGTTATGAGTTCTGGCTTCGCAATGCATAATGTCTGAGAATGGCTTCACCTCATCTCCTCGCTCAGTGGTCCATAGCATTTTTTACGAAAACAGTGTGTCAGGGCCGCAAAAAAAGCAATTTATTTATTAGAGTTATGAAAGTTTTAAGGCCTATATTTCAAGAAAAATATCCCTTTTTTCAACAATGGCTCCATCCATCTGGAAAGCATCTAGCAGGCCCTCGAGTAATAACTCAGGGTGCCTCCTATGCTGTAGCATTATACCTCACCTCCATTTGAACTCTGTTGTCTTGCACAGATTTAGAACATTCAGAAGTTCAGTTTTCTCCGGGTGAAAAAGTCTCATGTGACATCTGACTAGGCACCACTGACCACACAAAGATTTGCATCATGGGCCTTTTCAGAAGCATTTTATTTTTCAGAAATCTGTGTGTTGATATCTGGCCGTGAGAAAAAAAAAAATCTGCTATAAAAAAAATAAATAAACAGTTAAAAACATTTCCCTTTCAGCAGCAGAATTGCATCATCAAATCAGGAACAAATTTAGCCCCAAGATCCACGCTGATGCAACCTCATATTCCAATGACAAATTCAAGCAATTGACAGGAACTTACCCCCTGTCTTTTCAATGAGAACCCAAGGGGCCCTGGGCCCTGGGCCCTGCTACCACCACAGCCGCCCAAAACCAGTTGTGCCCCACCTCTGGGGGGTCCAAGCCATAGTTGGGTAATAATATAACACAGACTTGAGTCGAGATGTTATAACTGCTATAAGGCAGTTTTCCACCCATGCCCTACACTACCAGATTTCACTCATAAGCTTACTTCATGGACCAAGAAGATATATACATAATTTGTGAAATCAAGTAGTAGTAGTAGTAGTAGTAGTAGTAGTAGTAGTAAGTAAATGCAATAATATTTTTCCTTCACAAACACAGTTTGGCGAGTTAAGCAATCCCTAAAACCTACTAGCCAGATGGAGTTTGTAAATAAAAAAAACAACTGCTTTCCTTTACTTGTAACTCAAAGTTAAAGATGAGTGATGATTAAACACAGGCCTTAAAAGTCTTCTCATGACAAGCCAAGCACATTGAATGACTTCAGCCCACTGAGATAATCAATGAAATGATCAGAGGAGATCAAACCTACCCTAACATTCCCATGCGAGTTGAACAGTTAACCGTTAGGAATATATTATCCAATAATAAACACACATACACAAATACATGCACACACACGCACACAAATACACAAATACAGCATGTTTTTGGTTCAGGAAACCTGAGACGTTTGGTCTGCATTGTTCACCTGACTCATCGTTCTCTCTGCATTTCCTCAACAGCAGGCGATGGACGACCTTGAAGGGAAGTCATGCGCACACAACAGCACCTACTCCTCCTGATGGGTAAACAGCCGCGCTGAAGCAGCCAGTCAGCAGCCCCGCTACCGCTCAAACTGCAGCTTTATCACTTGCGCAAGGGAGGAGGAAATTATCTGTGTTTCTGTACTACCAGATAGTAGCATTTGACCTTTGAGGTGGTGGGTCAAAGTTTTAATGCCAGCTAATATTATTGGTCATTTCAGTAGTTGTTTTTTCCTCCTCTGAGACAGGAATCACAGAACACCTGCCTTGTCCTCTTCAGACAAGCCTTAATCCACAACAGAAATGTTGCCACATTACTTGCAGTAACGCACCTTTGTTTTTTTCTTGCTGCCTGTTGACCATACAGTACCACAGGACAAGTGATGGTTCATGTAACCTTTGGTCTGTAGGTTCCTCAAAAACACTATCACTCCATCACTCATTGACCATACAAAGGTTTCTTGAGACCCTGACAAGCCACAGCGGTCTAAAAGCGTATGTTTTGTGGCAGCCATATTACACAATTACCATGTCGACAACCAGGAAACAAATCCATCCATTATCTGAACCCGCTTATCCTGATCAGGGTCACAGGGGGGCTGGAGCCTATCCCAGCATACATTGGGCGAAAGGCAGGAATACACCCTGGACAGGTCGCCAGTCCATCGCAGGGCACACACACCATTCACTCACACACTCATACCTACGGGCAATTTAGACTCTCCAATCGGCCTAACATGCATGTCTTTGGACTGTGGGAGGAAACTGGAGTACCCGGAGGAAACCCACACAGACACGGGGAGAACATGCAAACTCCGCACAGAGAGGCCCCGGCCGACGGGGATTCGAACCCAGGACCTCCTTGCTGTGAGGCGGCAGTGCTACCCACTGCACCATCCGTGCCACCCAGGAAACAAATGAAGATCCAAATTTCCCCAGTTTATTGCTGAGAGGACTATCCATATAGTGCTTGTCACGTGTCACAGAAGCTGTCTTTATGCGATGCTTGCTCTTATAAAATCACCTACATGTGACAGCAGGCACAAGGAACACCATTCGTATGGGTGAGAACTCGGGTGAGGGTTAAACTCCTCTTCCTTTTAAGAGGAATAGTCAGGCATGCATGCCAGGTGGTCATACAGGCTGTTGTGCATTAAGTAGGAGCAACAGAACATTCAGTTGTCTATGTATGCATCTGTTTAGGCACAATATCGGACTAGACTTGCCAAAGCACACAATATAGAACAGAAGTACGTGTTTATTTCAGTGGGCACATACTTACCATATACTATTTACGGTATAAGCCAATATATGAGTAAGACATATTTTAAATACGTGAAAACATAATCACTAGCAAGAGGTATGCTGATGTCGGCTAGATGCACATCTGATATTGATATTGATTTGATACATCTGAATAATACTTTATGATCTATGTCTTCTCAGCGATTAAGAAGCGAATGGCCACCCTGATATAAAATGTTCCAATGAAGTAACCGTAGATTTACCGGTCCTAAGCCCAGACGTTTTCCACATCATGTACAAAGCGAGTGAGCTCATCTTTTTTTCCAAGTTGGCTGGACCAAAATGTACAACAGTTTATTTATTTCATTGTACATTTGAAGAAAGAATTTTCTAGATTTAGATTTCAAGATTTATTTTCACACATTTGCCACATTATTTAATGCCAGGTCAAAGTTTATGGATGGAATTTAGCGATTGTATCTGTAATATAATACTTTTGAAATACTTTAAGTCAAAACAGAACTGAGCATATGTGTGACCTATCTGCATTTTACACTGCATTTTTCAGCATGTGGTCTATCTGCTCTGTTCAGAGCCATGACTTCCATTGTGTCCTTTCTTGAATCCATTAATCACTGTTTGCATTGCTATGCAATGTACACTGAAATATAATATACATTTTCCATGTAATCCAATGGAACGGCATAATTAACTTTGATGGTGAGTAGTGTTTTCATACCAAAATCTCACTACAATGCAATTATGGATAGTTTACAAAATAATTAAAATGAGTATCAATGAAAAAAAAACTTTTTTTGCCTCGGAAAAAAATGTTCTAACTCTTGGATCCTTTCATTTGTCAATTCTAGGTCAGGACAGATTCTAGGACAGAGGTTGGAAATTCCAGTCCTGGAGGGCTAGTGCGTATGCAGACTTGAGTTTCCACCAATTACCCCGGCTAGATGAACTTATCGGCTGTTCTTACTGTTCACCCGCCCTGGTTCATTGTAGATCATGCGCTTATCAAAACATGTAGTTAGAATATCAGATGGAGTAAATGTTAGGGCTAGTTAAGTAACCAAGGCCAGAAGTTGGCATGAAAATCAGATACAAACGTTTCCCACCTCTCATTCTACGATATTCACAAGGGCTCTCGCAGTGTCGCATTTTCTCCTGAAATTATCCAGCCTGTGGGCTAAGGAGGAAGGTGTGCTGTATACGTGGAGTTAAAACTATGAAATAGTAATAATAATAATAATAACCATTTTCAATAACCTAAATCAAATCAAACCTAAATGGGGGCGACATGGCTCAGGCAGTAAGAGCAGTCGTCTGGCAGTCGGAGGGTTGCCGGTTCGATCCCCCGCCCGGGCTGTGTCGAAGTGTCCCTGAGCAAGACACCTAACCCCCATTTTGGTCCTGACAAGCAGGTCGGGGCCTTGCATGGCAGACAATCGCCGTCGGTGTGTGAATGGGTGAATGAGAAGCATCAATTGTATGGCGCTATATAAATGCCAACCATTTACCATTTAAATCAAACTGTTTTGAATAACCTAAATCAAATTAATTTCAGTCTTACAGAGGCACCCTAGACTTTATTATATATATGTTTATTTTTTTATGTGTGTTAGTATAAAAGAACACATTTGAGATTCCCAAATATTCATTTTCCAAAATATTTAATTTTACAGAGACATTTTTATATTTAAATAAAAAACGTAACATATTACTGTAAGCAACTGACCACTTTTTACATAAAAACTTGATCAAGGCTGTCTGAGATCAGAAGCAAGGACCCAACCAAAGTCTGCTGAAGAACTGTGGCAAGTTCTCCTGCATGCTTGGAACAGCCTCCCTGCTGACTGTCTTATAGAACTGCAGGACAGCGTTGGCTCTCAGAGAAGTGATGCCGTTTTAACGTCGAAGAGTGGTCACAAAAAATATTGATTTGATTCAGTTTTTAACTATTCTGCCAATCTACTAAAATGTAATGTAAAATGTATAGTACGTTTATTTAGGACCTTTTGTTGAATTATTTTTGAAAGAATCTTATCTGTACAGAATGTCATACAGGTGCCTAAGGCTTTTGCACAGTACTGAATGTGCAAGCACCTTATCCAAGAAAACCGTGCTATTTCGTCATTGGGAACCTAGCTATTGCGTGCAACATACATACAACCATACTCATACTGCCACCACTACTCTGCATTACTGTACACAATGTACCAACTTATTTGTTTTGCTGTTGTCCATATCTAGGGCAACATAGATAGCTACATAGTCAAAGCTGCCAACTTCCTGGTTAATTGTCCTGTTCCCTAGAACTAGAACACTGCTCTGGCGACCTGTTGCATGTCACATCCTATGCATGTTATATGACGCCACAGTAAAGGCCATTTCGTAAAAATTGACACCGTCATGACCTTTTGTTTGGATTCTTACGATCGTTCAGAGAAGATAAGCTCAAGAGAAGTCCCAAAAACCTGGCATTTACTCCCCATTATCAAGAGAGAAAAGTATAGCTGCCACTGTATCAGTAGCTGTATAATTCTGTAACCACCTGCACATTCTGTAAGACATTTCACAGATGGATATTTCTTTTAACAGATGAATAAAAGTGCTTTGCTCACGGCCACGAGCACATCCTTCATGCAGCTCTGTGGGTTTCAAGCTATTCTCATCCTGACTTTTTTGACAGTTGTTTTTTACTTTGGTGAAAATGTCAGACGAACAGAATCCATTCCCATAACAGGTTAGAGACACTATGTTCCCTCTCCGCGGGGAAAGGATGAGCTCTGTACGGAATGTGCCAACAACGCCAAACGCAGGTTTCATCATCAATCAATAAATATTCCGCGAATCAGTCCAACTGGAATACTACAGCGCGGTATCTGTTATTATCGGTCCCTGAAACATGGCGTGCTGTGCAGTCCGGTAATCAGTCTCTGCTAATACGTCCAGCTGACCTTAGCGCAGTCAGTAGTTCATGAGTGCACCTGAGCGAGTGGTATTAATGACAGGGCTAATCAGGAGTGTGAGCTGAGGTGATAACTATTTCCCCTAGAATGCACTGACTGTTGGGAGACAGCGATTTACAAAAACAAGCACACGCACCTGTGCACATGTAAACACGCAAAGGTGGACACAAATACACACAAACTTCTGCACACCGAAAAGGAGATCATCATTTTCTCATGCACAATATATATCACTGCTTGCTACTGCTTGCTACCTTTTGAAATGTCCTTTATCAATTTTATGATTTTCATCCTTGCGTCAATATGAACTCTGCCATAGGAACTATAGATTTTTGAAACAGGGCTGTGATATCACACCGAGGCAGGCCCGTAATCAAAATGGAAAATTCAAAGAAAATTCGATTTTGGGTCCAATGAATCACACGGCCCCGTACCTGTTTTCTCAGCAGAAGGAAGAGCGGCCTCATTTTCAGCGGGGATTCAGTGGAGATTCCTGAGATCCAGAGTTTACGGCAGCGTTCTCCCAGAACTCACCGTGCTGCTGCAGAACAAAGCCGGCAGCCGCCCAGACAAGAATGAACTGACACGCTTATTCTCAAGTGCGCGATAGCTATAAGAGACGCTGGGGATGTCCATATTTGGACATCTAACATTTATCATCTTCCCAGGTCCTGTTGTGTTTATTTGGCCCCACACGGAAATTTATTACACCGTTTCCCTTTATATAAACCTCAGCCGTCCTTCAAAAAAGGCTTGCCTTAGTAATGGCAATGTATGTCACAACTTTAGGGCAGGAAGCACATTGACATATTATCCTAATCCCATTCTGGCAGCGCTCCAGACGCACTCTGTCCCATTCATATAAAAACGGCTCAGTTCTGGGAGAGAGGAGTCTCGCAGCATTATTGCTTTTTATAATCCACCATTTTGTTTCACATTTCGCACATGATACATTCCTTAAGAAGGCTATCGTGACATGTTGCTCTTGGCGCTGGCCGTTGGCTTTCCGTCTCCACCTGCCGTTTGCCGTTTGTTGCCAGGCAAAGCTCTCCAACCGGTCAATTCAAATTACGAGTTTTAAAACGTCAGTATCAGGATCCTCGACTGAAAACGTGTATTCACGACCT
Organism: Conger conger; assembly: GCF_963514075.1. Classification (NCBI taxonomy): domain Eukaryota; kingdom Metazoa; phylum Chordata; class Actinopteri; order Anguilliformes; family Congridae; genus Conger; species Conger conger. The sequence continues at coordinate 57,894,108 of NC_083767.1, read as the reverse complement.
GTGGTGGCAACTTCAGCCAGACAGAGATATCCGTCTTTCTCCATTGCTGGTGACAGTAATTAGAGTATAACAGCAACCACATGGATGTTGCTTCGCTATATCTGCATATCACAAAGTCGGTATGCAAGGCTCAATGTAATCAAACCTTTGACCTCTCTATTCCTCAACAAAGTGAATTTTCCCTCTCGAATAAGAGAGGGAGAAAGTATGGGTAACCACACAGAAGTGGTGCCGTGGTATGTGTGTCTAATGGCGGGAACTGAGGGCAAGTCTCCGTTGTTATTTAGGCTTGGCTTCAAGGTTATAATACAATATCCGTGACAAATTAAGTTTAGAGAGACTGTGATACACAGCAAATAGCTGACATTTCAGGAATAATCATTAGCAGCACTCCAAACAGGGAGACTTGACGAGTAACCTTAAAACATAAACCAGAAAAAATGATATTTGAATTTCCATCAATGCAAAAAGACACTGCCAACCAATGTTGTGTACCAACCATACCTGCCAACAGCAGCACACCTGACCAGTCAACACACACCACCAGCAAATATATTATCCCAGTGTGCTCAACACTGACGACCAACCAAATTACTGTAAAGTTACCAATCAGCATATTTTATCAACCAAGTTTTATCAACCAAGATATTGCTCCACTTCATCAGGCAATTATTAAACCATTCAATAAAAACAATGAGTAAAAGTACTATGCCAGGTGGCTCCTTAGTTTTTTTGAATTATTAGTAATCATTGGTAACATAAGCATTGGGACACGAGACAAGTATTATCATTATTGCAAAACAAAGCAAGTACAGAAATTGCATGAAAACGTCTGTTCATGAGAATGCACACTCCTTATTCCGGTAGTTGCACAATATATATTTTAAAATGTAATTTAGTGATTATAAAAAGCAATCTACATATATTTAATTTCCCTATTTCCATCCGACAGGATGCAGCTTCCTAAAATAATTTCCCTATTATTTCCTCCATCACCCCACCCTCCCACTAAACACAAAAGCTGAGAAAAGGTTTTCAATCATAGTACAGCTCATGTTCATTCATGATATATCGAGTTTCGGTTTCTGGCTTCAGCCCCGCTGTGCAGTGATGAGAAAGCAGCTATTCTCCAAGCCACAGGTGATAGATTACAGACCTCACTTTTTTTACGAAGGGACACTGATCAAAGGAATGCTAACCCTGTTTCTGTGCTGGGCAGGTAGAGCACCAGGCCCCGTCAGAGATCCCGCTGGCAGTGAGATTCAGACTGCCACAGGCTGTCAGAGGTCCCGCTGGTGATGAGATTCAGACTGCTGCTCCTTACGCCGCCATTTTGTGCCACCATTGGCTCCAGTTGCGTTGCCAAGGAGTTGGAAATGCGTGTGCAGTCGCCTCAGGGCGATTGGAGATGCCCTCTGTAGCATCTCTACGTAATGAATCTTTGCATCTCTACATCGCAGAATTGCATTTTACAATTGAAAAAAAGTAAATGCAATACATGCATGAGTTCTTTTCATCCTGTGAATTTAAAAGGTATCGTGATTTAAGAATACTAGTCTAAAAGAACAGACTTTCTTTTATTGCAGGTCACTGTATACATACAGTATATTGTGTGTGTGTATGTGTGTGTGCGTGTTCCCGTTTCACGGCATTTGTGACATTGTTTTGTTATCACAGAATAATTCTGCATTATCTATGTTTGGGAATTCCAGTGCACGCCTGTTGTGTCACACAGAGAACTGGGGCCAGGGGTATGTAACCACATAGGAGCTTTAACGCGGGATAATGCTGAGAGTCCGCTGATCCACAAGACGGCTGTTTTTATGAGAACTTTTCTGGATGGCGTCAAAGCCCACCAGAGGTAGCACCACAAACTTTTGCTCGGGCACAAAATGAAAGAAAGAGATTTTAGTGTTTAAGTTGGGAATGTGGAATGGCCCAGATAGTGGTGAAACATCCATATATAGTAATGACAAATGAATTCTGGGGATCAGGCATTCACGGTAGCAGCTAAGCTACTATCTGACCTGCCCACATCACAGATAAGCTATTCGCTCTGTGGTATGCAGCATCAGGAAAAAACTGAAATGCAAAAAGCCTTTCTACTAATTCCAGGCCCTGTGAAAACTGCACTCTGCGCAGTAATAGTCTGCTAGGTTACAAATGCAACCCAATTTTTATATCTGATGCCCCAAGTATTATTATTATTTTTTTTAATGTGTATTTTCATGCAGATAGCAACATAATCGATGTAGGTGCCAAACCGGCCCTGCGCTGCCCTGTTTAACATCCCTGCCAGCTCAGCTTTTCTTCTTTTTTTTAAAATCAGTTTGAAAATAAAATACTGAAAACAAAGAGCATACAAATCACAACCCCTACATAACACAAAATGTTTAAAGAATTCTGGGGAACATTCTGGTTAAGACCGCTGTTTGGTTGTGAGATGTTGTGTTCCTCAACATGGTCTGTCAAAGAAAAACATTCCAAGCATGTCATATTCACAGCTCACTGGAAACATCCCCTGATGGCAATCATTTAGTACTGTAAACACTTCATGGAGGATTCGTGTCAATAATATTTTTAGACTAGCCCGTATATAAACACTGAAATGCCAGATTTGTTTACCATAAAATAAAAAATCATAGCCACACACAATTAAAATTTAACTTGAATAACACAACAAAATAAATTAAAACTGCTCCCGAAATCTTCCCTCTGCCTTAAAAATAACACTCAAGAGACCCCAGAGACCAGAAAAACATACTTGGGGCATTTACCCCACATTTCTGGGCATGTTCCAGGAACCAGAAATTGTCATCTGGGAAAATGCCTCTAACATCATACAGAAACAATTTCAACAGCTTATGAAATATCGGGGTGGAGTGAATTTCATGTCAGTTTAGTCAATTAAAAGAAATACAATTCAATTCAGGAACTTCATTCAGAAATGCCCATAATAATCTGCAGTATTGTGTCATTCCCAGAGCTGACTGATTTGAAATTTGTCACTTGGAGTTGAAACAGAATTGACTCCAAGTGACAAATAGAATACAAATCTGGTTCCCTACACATTCCATCATTGCTTCCATGTCGCTTCTTACCAGCGCAGCAAATCTCTCCCACGGCCCCCGTTCCATGTTCAACAACCTAAACGCTTCCTTTGAATAACGCACACCTTATGGGAAGGGAGGCAACAGAGAATTTTGGGGGGTCTCTCTCTGGTATGAATATCCTGGCCATGCAGAGCAGATAGTAGAACCGCATGACGAGCACTCAGCCAATAGGGATCGTCTACTCTAAGTGTTGAAGAAGGATGGTTTACCAGCGCCAGGATGGTCTCTATAAAGATGTTTACTTTACAGGGCATCCCTCTTCAGACCCAACTCTCACAGCCCCCTGGGGCCTGGGGCCCTATGTAAAAACACTGTCCCCCGAACTGCATGATTTACTGCCTATGACTCTTCTGTTCAACATCGCGGGCTATCACGACGGTCCTGAGTGTGTACGCTTATCTGAACAATCCGCACTAAAGTACCGGCGAACACCAAACCTGTCTTAGAGACAATATACGAACTCACGGCGGGAGCATAAACACACGTCACTGTAGCGAGGCTAAATAGGGAGCGATAAACAGCGCAGCGAAATCTATCACTCCGCAAATCTCACGGAGCCAGTCTTGAAGAAGAAAATGAAAACAATCCCGGACATGAATTACACACAATCACACTCCTGCTTTTATGTTTCTCTGAAGTTGTGTTTTGTAGATTTTATGTCGGTGTGAAAACGGTCGGCCAGTGTGTCGAGTACTGAGAAGTTCCAACATTTTTGCAATGCTGCCAGGTCCTGATGGCAGGCTCACACACACACACACACACACACACACACTCACACTCATACACCAAACAAGCATGCACACTCACACATACACACTCACACACACACACACCAAAAACACGCGCACAAAAAAACACACATGCACGCCAAACACACACACATCTGACAAACACACGCACACCGCACACACACGGACACACACGCAGAAGACATCATCCTCCCCCATTCCCAGCCAAAACCTGTCTCTGTCTCATATCTCCCAACACCCCCCCCCCCCCCCCCCGCCTCCGCCCCTTCTCCACACTTCTTCAACAGTGAGCGCGTGGTCTGTTCTATTGTTTTGGAAAGGACACTAGCGCTCAGAGAAATTTACCTCATAAATCGTCAAACGTTTTTTTTTTTTTTTTTTTTTTTTTTTGTTACCGCTCCAAAGCAGGAGGGAACGCTCCGGCCGGTCGGAGCAGTTGTGGAAGTTCGGCCTCCCTCCCCGTCTCGCAGACGTGCGCGGCTCTCACGAAGCCCGCTGAGACAGAACCGCCCGTCATCCCCGCCGTCGAGCGGCCGTCGAGCGTATCCCCCCCCCACCCCCGTACTCACCCCATGGCTGCGGATCGGGCCGAGAGCTTCCTGTGTGCTGCCGTCGGTGGTGCCGCCTCCGCGCTCTGATGAGATACAGCCTGTTGTGAGTTCTCTCTCCTCTCACCCCCCCCTCTCTCCCTCCCTCCCTCCCTCCCTCTTCCAAACCCTTTTGTCAAACTTTTTTCTCTCTGAAACTCTGGAAACTGGAGGCTGCCTGAGCAGGATGAAGATGTTTGTTTTTTTTTTTGTCCTTCTTTGGGGGCGAGAATGGGGATGGATGAGAGATTTTTAATTGCTCCTGTGGCCATGGGGGGGGGTCCTTAATGAACACACACAACCCCCCCCCCCCCCTCCTCAGCTGCAGGGGCTGACCACACAGATTAGGGGAAGAAAGCTCTGCCAAATTTACTTACAGGTAACTGTCAGTGGGGCGACAGCCCAGGCCTGTGTCCCGGCCTTGCCCCACACAGCACCACCCTCCCTGGCCCCCCACCCTCGTGTTCAGCACCCCAGGTTGATGACACGCAGCCCAAAGATGGAACCCACCTTACCTTGCAATGTAGACTGTCTGGGCATCAAACACACAACCTTCTGGCACTCGGAACACGCTGTTTAGCAGGCCGTCTGTAAACGTGGTGAGGTGGTTTCAGACACACAACATAAGACCTGCTACAGGGAGCTGTTTTCTGTGCAAAAAAGATATACTATACAGTACATGTAATAATAATAAAAACACTGAGTAATTCACCAGATAATTGCACCCAGGTTTAAATCTTTCTAACAAAACTTAATTTTGTTAGCTGAGGCACAGGCGGCTCAGAAAGGCAGAGAGTATTGCACAGAAACTGGACACTGTAAGAAATTCAGACTGGCTGGTTTAATTCAGTTTTTCCATTACCTTACTGCCGTACTGACCTCGGTCAGTTCAGCCCGCGGGCGTTTGTTTACGGTGAGCCTGCACACACACACACACACACACGCATATATACACACATACACGCACACATCCCCCCTCCCCACACATACACACGCATGCAGGCACGCATCACACACACACACACCCATACACATACACACACGCCCACACCCCAACACACACGCAGGCACACACACACATAGACAATACACACACACACACATGCACACAACCATACACACACACACACACACATGCACACACACACACAGACACGGACACACACACACACACACATTGGCCACGGCCAGCTTGGCCAATGGGAGCTTGCTTACGGTGAGCTCTGGGCAGAGGTGGGAAAAGCACATCGCAGCTTTGCTTCCCTCTGTGACGGCTGTGAATATTGTGGACTTCACTTACACAGGTAAAGGGGACTGGAAGACTCACAACAAAAATGATGATGAAGCACTAAAGGGAAGAAAGTGCTTGATCCTAAAGTCCTTGCAAGTTTTTTTTTGGGTTGCCAGCCAAAGCAAAAGAATGTTGCAAACATGGAAAAGACTTTCAAGGATGCAGTTTGAAGGAAATTTGAATGTGTTCACACACAATTGGCTCTAGTCAATGTGGCGTGTGCCACTAGTGCTTAGTGCTGTTGATTTCCCATATGCCAAAATGCATTCGTTTATTTGTCCACGAGGGTGTTCAAAATGGGTCCTTGAAAGCTTTGTGGATGTTCTTAGGGAGATACTTCCCTAGCCTACATGAGTGGTTTCGACACAGACTCAGTTCAGTGATGGAACAGGAACAGCGTTGGTCCCAGTATGTGCATGTGTTCATATGTGTGCACATTAACACACCGGTGGAAAAAACCAGGTTCAGAAACTAAAAGCCATCCCCAGTATTTTGTTCCAATCACCTGGATACGCATACATAAACACACACACACACACACCTGCAAGCAATGCATCCTTTTATAGCTACCATTAGCCAGATAAACGGTGATGGGACAACTTCCAACTTCCCATCTGGGTCAGCCGAACTGGTGGCACGTAACGTTAAGCTCACAACACCGGGTTCCAAGTCAACAGCACTGAGTGCGTCAGAAAGCACTTATCAGCTGCAGTTTCGATGGCCTGCCACTGACATGGTAAGGATAGGGCGTTAGATACAGTTCTTTACATTATTGGCATTTGGCAGACTCTCTTATCCAGAGCGACGTACAGTTGATTAGACTAAGCAGGAGACAATCCTCCCCTGGAGCAATGCAGGGTTAAGGGCCTTGCTCAAGGGCCCAACGGCTGTCCGGATCATATTGTGGCTACTCAATATGGAATTGAACCACCAACCTTGCGTTCTACAGCTAGCAATGGATTCCAAAATGCATTTAGTTCAACAAGTATTGTTTTCCAAGTGGTTGTGTGTGTGTGTGTGCGTGTGTGTAGTACACTGGATGAACCCCAACCCCCTTGCCAAGTGAACCAATAGTCACCAGGACATTGGCCATTTTCATTGGAAAGACGGTGGACCAGAAGTATGTCCCCTTACTTTGATGTGCATGGACCACTTTGAAGACTGCTTTTCTCCATTAAGAGAGGACCTTCCTTTCTATATACAAACATGGGGTTTGAGACGATGCAGATTGACAAGTGTTTACACGGCAAGGATGCCTTATTCCAAACAATCTGCGTCCATTATCAGGAATTAAGTAAGGAATTGGGGCCAAGACCGAAAATAGAGATTGTTGTTCCTTCTGGGTGGTATTTCCAGCCACAGTGATAAACCCCAGTGAAAGCGATGCACTTCCCCATCCAGAATAATCCTAATTGAGGCCTCGATTTTTGGTAGGACAAACTTGATGTCACCTTCAGAATGCAATCGCAGATTTACATACACAAGCAGGAACTAGCTCACGGATATTCACCACAGCAGCAGGGCTTGGTAGTGTAATTATAGTAATTATAATCAAGCCGTAAAAGTGTGCACAACTGGGACAGCTCAAACCTCTCATCACATCAGCAGCAGGGCCAGAATTATTCATACAGCTGGGCCTGAACTACAGTGCTGCCCGTAAGTATTTGGACAGTGACACATGGCTCCGTACTTCAGCACATTGGATGAATTAATATTATGGTGTTGACTGTCGGCATTCATTTGGTGATATATACATCCATATCAGGTGAACCACGTAGGAATTGCAGCCCTTTACATACATGGACCCAGTTTTGTACCTCTCGGTGAGCATTGCCAATTGGGGTACTATTTAGGTGGCTGTGGCCAACCCTGGCCCACTCTAACACCATCCATCTTACTTAGTGACGGATCACACTCTGCGCACCTGAAAACAAGGATGAGCTTTACTGAGCTGCAGTGCCATTTAGCCATCAGCTCTCCTCCGTGTTCTCTTATGGCGCTCATAACCACCACTGGAAGTCCTTTTTATGTCCTTATATTCACCCCACTTTAATTGCCAGAAGTTGAGTAAACGTTAGGCAGAGACTGGTAACAAGGCTGAGGCCTGTCACATGCTGTAATTCTCCCCTCTCTCTGCTGATTGCCGGTATTTTCCACTCAGTGTTTTTGTGGCCTTGCGGGAGATGGCATAGGCTTGTGGGACACTGAGGCTCTGTTTGTGCCAGTTGGATAATTGTCGGGTAATTACCCTGTAATTGGGCAGGGAGACACCAGGACTCTGTCCCAGGCTTGGCACTTTCCCGCTGCTCGGTGTGTACTCTCGGTGCAAACCAGTGGAAAGCAGAATAGGTGGTTTGGGTTTGTAGCGCCGGCCTCCCTCAGAAACGCGCCCCTGGTACGCAAGAGCGGCTACAGGGACTCCAGCGTTTACTGCGAGAGAGCCTACACAAACACGCCCCATCCATTTTGGCGTGCGCTCCCATAACAGATCCAGGCAAAACAGCCCAAACAGTTTGAATGGTGATCTGTTCTGAGGGAAACCATGCAGGGAATGCTCAGAATAACAAAACAGAAATCAGGGTCTTCGAGACTAATCGCTCTGCGAGAGGATTATGAGACTGCTAACTCTTACGGAGCTATGCTGCCTACGGAAGGCCAACACACGCAGGTTTTGTCACATCCACCCGAGGGTCCTTTAGCGGTTTGTGTGTATGATACTATCTATTTTCGCTGTGTATTATTCATATTAACACACAGCCATAAAGAGTTTTAACTGCAACAGTTATTTAACTTTGTGTAGACACTATTTTGTGTTGATAGGACCCCGAAGCACTTTGTGACAATTCCTTAGTGAAGGGTCATTAAGTAAAACTCCCTTGACTGGCAGTTTGATGCTTTCAATAAAGGTAGGACGTAAGCAACTATGAGCCTGGCTTTCCTCCCGTGCCAAATATGGCTTATCTAACCGGGCAGCCGCTGTCATGGATTCACTCGGCTCCGCCTGATAATTTATGTGGCGGTTGCTTACTTATGAGAGGCCCATGAATCCAGGACCTCCGCAGCCCCGCGGACCAGATCTTGTCTGGCGGTACAGTAAACATGAGAAGCGGGAAAGTCGGTTTGCCCCTTTTGGAGTCAGAGTCGCCGGCCTCACCTGCCATGCCGCGAGTCGCGACCGAAGATCTCCGCGAGTGAATGTCCGGTAGACGGGTCTCTCCGCTCTCCTGTAGCCAAATCAGGAAGTCATTAAAAACTCCGGTCGAGAAACAGACCCGTAGCCCTTGTGTACGCCGAGAGCTACGCTAAGGCAAGATAGCATCGGTCGCGGGCGCAGCACGTTGAGTAGAATAACACAGACGGAGTGTGATTTATTGCCATTTCCAGGAGGCTAAATGCACGACTGACCGACACGTTAACTGTTGGGCGAAACGAGCAGGAGAGGACGGGTGCCGGGGTGAATCAGTGACTGGGCATCTCTCAGACTTTCATCTGTTCTCTAATGTCTAATCCTTTATTCGCTTTTTTTTGTAGCTAGCCTGCCGTTTTTGATGTGTGTTAAAAGGTATCATATTCATTCACGACAGGATGCAGCTTCCTAAAATAACTTTTCCCCTTTTGATTACCATCTCATCTAGTGGCAGTCCGCTGGTTTTCTCTGATACATCTGTTTAGCATTTGAAACGTTGGTCAGCAGTAAATAGCTTCAAACAGTCTGGGGTCACCTTCTGGTAAGGGCATGTTGCTGCAGGATTTTAAATTCATGGGCGAAGATCAAGTTGGTGGGTTGTTTTCATGGGCAGGGCTTGGCAGAGACCATAACCTTTACAACAGCCAGTTATTGGTGGTTAGGCACCGTATAAAGCTACCCCCTATGCACATGCCTGGTCCTGGAGGTTTTCTAAGTATAAAATGTCTCACATTGTTGGGGCCAATTCTGAAGAAAATGTTTTTAAATAAAAAAAGTGATTGGGTGAATTGAAATGGAAGTCAGCCCAAGCCTGCATGACTCTAGATGTTTAGTGATGTATACAATATTACAGTACATTACATTAATGGCATTTAGCAGACGCTCTTATCCAGAGCGACGTACAGTTGATTAGACTAAGCAGGAGACAATCTTCCCCATGGAGCAATGCAGGGTTAAGGGCCTTGCTCAAGGGCCCAACGGCTGTTATTACACATAACGGATCTTATTGTGGCTAGATTGGGGATCGAACCACCGACCTTGTGGGTCCCAGTCATTTACCTTAACCACTACGTTACAGGCCGCCCCAATACAAATGAAAGACCAACACAGTGTAATCAATCAGTCGGTCCAGCAAGCAGACAGAGCCTGTTCATTTCATTTTCCCCTCTATTTTCTATTCTATTCAGAGACAAAAACTCTCCAAAACCCGAATGAACAAACTAACATGACAAACCAATTACCTCATAGTCTTTTGTTTGTTTTGTGTAATGGTCTACGATGAGCTGAGCAGTGCTTTGGTGGAAATTGCGGTATAACGAGTTGCTCCAAGTTATACGATTCAGGATGCAGTGTTCTCTCTGTGGCGTGGTTCACTAAATTGGAGGGGACGGCTTCTTGGCCCACTCACTGCATAGTAGCATCTGAAGCTTGGGTTTGGTTGTCATCAACAGAAATGTCACTACATTACATTTCAATCACTTACTGTAGCAGACTTATCCAGAGTGACGTACAGAACTCCCACGAAGACAAAAATGCAGATGTTAATGGACAATAGTATGTATTGTAACAGAAGAAAGTGCAACTTCATTATTTATGTACAGAGCTATAACTAACACTATTCAAATGGAAAGCCAAAGAAAAGAGAAAAGCACTGAAATATTCACAAACTAGCATTCCGTTCCAGCGCACTATTGCAAATCCATTATCAGTTGGCAGTGAATGTCTGAATAATAAATAAACACGGAGAAATAACAATGATAAAACACAATGCGAATGTGGGACTTTTGTTCTTCACGGTGTGCATAGCTACCTAATACATCTTAAGACATAATAATCCCTCAAAACATGAAATGTAGTAATTTAAATGAAAAAGTAACAGTTCGGTGAGGGTATTTGCGGTTGGTTGGAAAATGGGCATACACTGGGGACCCCAGGATTGAGTTTGAGAACCATTGTCTAGAGCAGGAATGTACACCAAAGAGCTGATCCCTTTCAGGATTTTGTGCCAACTTCTGCTTTTAACTGTTTAGTTGGCACAATCATATCTTGATCTGACATTTTTATAAGCACCACCGGCTACAGACTTCTCTGCGCACAAGTGTAGGAGAGAACCAGCGTAGTTTATAGAATGGTCAGAAAACTAAAACTAATTGTTTGGAACAAAAACCAGGACACAGACCGGCCACTCAGGAGCAGAGTTGTGTGTCCCTAGTCTCAGACTAGTGCTCTTCAGCTCTGGTCTCAGTCTAGTGCTCTTCAGCCCTGGTCTCAGACTAGTGCTCTTCAACCCTGGTCTCAGACTAGTGCTCTTCAGCCCTGGTCCCAGACTAGTGCTCTTCAACCCTGGTCTCAGACTAGTGCTCTTCAACCTTGGTCTCAGACTAGTGCTCTTCAGCCCTGGTCTAGACTAGTGCTCTTCAGCCCTGGTCCCGGACAGCTACACTGTGTGCAGGTTTTTGTTCTTACTCCGCACTTCATTAATCAAGTTAATTACACAGTTAACACGCCTCACCTGGTAACCTGGGTCTCAACAGGGTGCTGATTTTAAGGTGAAAACAAAAACCTGCAGACCCAGTCCCTCTACAGGACCACTGACTGCAGAATCTGCAGAAGTCTGCCTGACTGGGACCAGTAATCATTATTCAGGTGTGCTTTGGAGGTGTTGATGAGCAGTCCACTGGGATAGTGCCCGACTCTTTTTAAATGAGAGGTGTGTTTGCGTGCGTGTTTATGTGTGTGCGTGCGTGCGTGTGCGTCTATTTACTGCCTGACCCCATCATTAACCTCAGAGGCAGTTTTATTTTTCCATTCCCAGCACCTTAGCCTCAGAGAGAGGCTTGTTCCTGAACGCCCCCAGCTTTAACACATGCAAGAGCACAGCTACGTGTATTGACACCCCAGTGCCGCCCTCCTCTCCCCCACCACGCCCTGCCCTTCCGTCCCATAGGAGTGCAGCGATGGAAACCGCCTCCTCCAATCCCAAACGAAGGCTAAACGCAGACGACGGCGATTAGACAGGAAATGACATCACTTGTGCCGAGTCACTGTTCTACTACATTTAATAGCTTCTCAAGGGACTGGGGGCGACGGGGAGTGGAGCCTTCAGCCTGGCGTGCAGAAGACAGTGACGTGAGTGGACCAGAAAAACAAAACAAACAAGACAGGAGTTAATGGCTGATTTTTTTGTGTGGGGATTATAGAGAAGGAGTCATTTAATCTTTTTTTAATTTTTTATTACTCCAGCTAGGGACCCCCACCCCTCCCAATCAACACCTGACCCAAGATCCCAACATTTTAATGAAGTACCAGGTGCACTTATATTAAAAACACTTTAGTTCAGCAGATTAGTGGGTAGGGAAGCTCACTCAATGTTGGCACCGATTCTAAACTAAAAGGAGGGGTGTGTTTACCAAAGGCAAACTAGACCCAGTATTCTCATTACGGACATAATTTCCCTGACACCAAAAATGATGTGTTCAACAGCCAAGTACTTTTATCTTTTATTTTGAAATTGCGTATGAATTAAATACAGTAGTCAAAACAGATTAACAGCCCCATAACAGAGCAGTTGACATTACATACCTGCGTAAATCTGCTTAGATTTGATGATTTACAGCCATCAAATGGCACTTTTGGGCCAATAACATCAAGACGCCAGTTGGGGTAGCACCTTACCGCTTGCCACAAAACTCTGATAAATTCCCACGGAGCCCTTCCACACAGACATATACATGAATAATGCCCTTTTAAACTGACCACACGAAAACAGGATGTGGGAACCTGCGATGCCATGTCAGTTCACTTCACATTCTGCCGTAGCACTATGCCCCCTGGTGGAGGAACGCCAGTATGACTGCTGGAAAAACTCCACGGCCGCTGACTATTCAAACACGAGTAGCTTTTTAATCAACCCGCTCGTAAAACTGCATTCAGCGGAGCTCTGTTAATGGCCAGGGGTTCATAACGAAGTGTTTTATTTGCTGCGGTTTTAGTAACGCTATTTACGAGGCCCATTTCATTCAAATGCTTTTGCAGTATGTATGGCACACGGCAGAATGAGGCTGGAGTGTTTACAACACTGCCCTTAATGTAGATGCTTCCAGAACAATGTGGGTTTTTTTTTATTACAAAAAAAGATCAGTTTTCCAGTTTTCAGAAAACTCAAAGTGAATTCTTTCAACACCTTCATTTAATTTACATTCCCGTGTTAAAAACCTAGTCTCGAAACAAACTGAAGCGGACAGAGTACGTTTGAATTCTGACGCTTCATTTGAGGTTAAAAAAACCCCCAACAGAAACCGGAAAGACGACATATGTACAAGAAGGAAAAAATCTTTAATAGAAAATATTTTGAGTACTTCCAAGGTGCAAATACACGTACAAACACGCGTTTCGCATGTTCTGCCGTGCTGAGAGGTCATGTGACTTTGCGAGCCTTTGATGTGTGAGGAGAAGGTTTGCCCTTTTTGGCTGCGACTCTGTTGGCGGTGTGTTTGGACAGGTTTGCCCCGGGTCTCCTCCCCGCGGTATGACCTCTGCATGGCAGGGAAACAAAGACAAACGACACATTAAAAAAAAAAAGGAAAAAAAAAAAGAGGGAATACTTTTGTATTACATCACATCATATCACATTACCATCGGCATTCTGCAGACGCAATTACCCAGACTTACACAGATTAAATGGTTTTTACGTACAAATAATTTATAGAGCTGAATATTTTACTGAAGAAAATCAGGTACTGATTTCAGGGGCACTGAACCCACAACCTTTGCATTGCAAGCCTTGTGACCCAACAAACATGCTACGCTGCTGGCCACATACAGAGACACCATGGCAATGCAAACAAAGAGGAGCAGTGAGAGAGATATTATGTTTGTATGAGGGGATTATGGAGAAAATGAGTGAGTATGTATGTGTGTGTGTGTGTGTGTGTGTGTGGTAAATGGTTGCCATTTATATAGCGCCTTTATCCAAAGCGCTGTACAATTGATGCTTCTCATTCACCCATCCATACACACACTCACACACCAGCGGCGATTGGCTGCCATGCAAGGCGCCAACCAGCTCGTCAGGAGCATTTGGGGGTTAGGTGTCTTGCTCAGGGACACTTCGACACAGCCCGGGCGGGGGATCAAACCGGCAACCCTCTGACTGCCAGACGACTGCTCTTACTGCCTGAGCCATGTCGCCCTGTGTGTGCTAGTGTGTGTATGTGTGCATCCATGTGTGTTGGTGTGTATGTGTGTGTGTGCATGGGACTGCATGCATTCATGTGTGCGTGAGTGTATATGTGTGTGCACGCGTGAATGTGTGAACAAGTTTGTGTGTGCATTTGTATGTATGTGCATGCGAGTGCTCCAGTGTGTGAGTGCATGTGAGAGAGGGAGCGTGTGCGAGTGTGTGTGTGTGTGGGTGTGTGTGTGTGTGTGTCCGTGTATATATACCTGCCCTCCCTGCGTTTCCCACTGTGAGGACACGCCCTGCATTTGTGCCTGTGTGTGTGTGTGTGTGTGTGTGCATCTGAGAGACGGAGCGAGTTTGTGTGTGTGTGTGTGTGTGTACATACCTGTCCTCCCTGCATTTTACACTGTGAGGACACGCCCTGCATTTGTGCCTGTGTGTGTGTGTGTGTGTGTGTGTGTGCGCATGTGAGAGAGGGAGCGAGTGTGTGTGTGTGTGTGTGTGTACACACCTGTCCTCCCTGCATTTTCCACTGTGAGGACACGCCCTGCATTTGTGCCTGTGTGTGTGTGTGTGTGTGTGCGCATGTGAGGGAGCGAGTGTGTGTGTGTGTGTATGTGTGTGTGTGTGCATGTGAGAGAGGGAGCGAGTGTGCCTGTGTGTGTGTATGTGTGTGTGTGTGTGCATGCGAGAGAGGGAGCAAGTGTGTGTGTGTGTGTGTGTGTGTGTGTGTACACACCTGTCCTCCCTGCGTTTTCCACTGTGAGGACACGCCCTGTGCTTGTGCTTCAGGCTGCTGCAGGTGAAGCAGCCTGTCTGGCTCCTCCCACAGGGGTGGTCTGGCAGCGCACAGTGGCCACACACAGCGCAGTGCAGCCAGGCTGAGGACAGGGAGAGCCAATCAGAGAGGAGAACCAATCACAGCATCAAAACACAGCTGTCCGTCCGGCACAACAGGACTGGAGTATCATATGAAACTCGGACACCAGTAGCTGAACCAAAATAAGATAAAAGTATACAGTAGGGCTGAAGTGTGTAGTAGATTTAGGTTAGTGGGGTGGTAAACATCTGGAATAATATGTAAAAGTGTTAGTTATTCGCATCTCTGTTATGCACTGGAAAACAGTTTATCCAAAGTGTTTTAGTCTTGTAATGAAATGTAAAATCTAAAGTAGAAAATGCTCGTTGTTTGAGTTTGAGACAAGTGAAATGCTTACCCCCATGGCAAATCTAGAAATGATTAAAATGTTCCTCATTCGCAATTGTTTTGACTTATTTAGCAAAGAAAAATGGAAATAAGATTTCTAAAGCCTAAATATAGGATTAAATGCTTGTTAAAATTGACTTATTCTTTAACTGGTGTAACACTGTTTGCATGGATGGCGGGTGAGTTTTTCACGAGGAGAGGTTCCTAGTTGTGCTTGTTGACTATCGCCCAACCCAAAAGCCAGTTAGTTCATCAATTAATAATTTTAATTTAATTAACTTGAGAAATTAGGGAAGGCTTAGCCTCCCCAAGCCTATTGCATATGCATATATACGCCTACGGCTACATATGTGTTTTGTGGAGCGGCAGGTGTTGGCACACTCACATGGCTTTACACACTTATTACACAGCGTGCAGTGTCTCCACCCCCGTCCGTCCTGGAACCAAGCAGAGAGAGAAGGAAACAGAGAGAGAGGGAGAGAGAGGGGGGGAGGGGGAGAGAGAGAGGGAGAGAGAGAGAGACAGAAAGGACACGGTAACGTGCCGTTAACCACCGCTAATGCTGCCGAGGGTGGACCTTACGGTGAGCCCTAAACCACTGCCATCAAAAACAACGCGATCCAGAGTAAAACACCATGATTACTGGAATGATGAGTGTCTAACAACATAACCGCTCCGTGAGACGGGAGAAGGAAGGAACGGCACAGTGCCTTCTGAAGGGAGCAGTTTAGTGCAGGTGCAGAGGAGACCCTGCAATCTTCGTGTGATGGGGATGCATGCACTCCAGCAAACCCAGATGATGTGGAAATGAAGCATCTGTGAAGCACCTTCTTTCAACGGATCAGGAAGAGTCATTTTAGTGAGCGAGGAACACAGTAGGAGCAAATGCTACAACATTAAACTGGGGTATATACTATTATTACAGAGATGGTACAGCAATGGTACAAAATGAAAAAACAACAAACAACTGGACACAACTTCCACTTGAGATCTGATCTGAATGGGTTTCTGGGTGTGTCTGACAGTTTGGATTGTATTTTATACTTTTTATTCTTTGTGC
This sequence comes from Conger conger, assembly GCF_963514075.1. Classification (NCBI taxonomy): domain Eukaryota; kingdom Metazoa; phylum Chordata; class Actinopteri; order Anguilliformes; family Congridae; genus Conger; species Conger conger. The sequence continues at coordinate 57,877,732 of NC_083767.1, read as the reverse complement.
ATTGATATAACGGTCCCCTCTGCCTTTCGCAGATGTATTTATGCCTGTCTTGTAAAGGAAAACAACTGCGATATAATACAATAAAATAAAACGCATTCATGAAATGTGGAAATTGCAGTGAACGAGCAGGCAGTCGCGGCTCTCCGTGTTTAGCAGCACTTCAGCAAATGGCTCTCCGGGAGCACTTTACCTTGGACGTGCAGGCATTGCAGATGGGACAGTGCTGGTTTCCTGAGGACACGAACCGCTCACAGAGAGAGCAGAACCTGAGCAGGGCCACAACAAAAGAGCCACAGCGTCACACGAAGTGCAGGGAACAGCGGCTCGCAACTTCACTCTCAACAGCCTCTGCCAGCGCCACCGCAACGCACGAGAAGAAAAGAAGTTCACCGGCTGATTGATTATAATCATCCATTCAGCGTGTGTCCCACGACTGTGTCATTTCATTCATTTGATGAGAGAGAGAGAGAGAGAGAGGGAGAGGGAGAGGGAGAGAGAGAGAGAGAGAGATAGAGAGAGAGGGGGAGGGAGAGAGAGAGGGGGAAAGAGAGAGAGGAAGAGAGACAGAGAGGGGGGGAGAGAGAGAGACTACAATGGGCTATTTCAATGAAGTCAAAGGGGGGAACAAAGCTCATTGTTTTTGTGACGATGCCCGTTGACAAAATAATGTGGAATACTGAATAGGAGATGGTATTCGGTGTGCTATCAGACAGTACTGATATGCTCAGAGAAATTAAATACTGAAGTGAGACACGATTCACTGCCTTATCACTCCCACTGTAATAAAGTGAAATACTTCATCCATACAGTGTTTGCTGGGTTATCAGGGTTTAGAATTTATTTATTTTTGTTTCAGATTTGTTCAATTTCTCCCAATTCGGTTGCCCATTGCACCCTGTTTATTTCAACCGGCCATCTTAGCTGAGGACACAGCGCTACGATCCCCCTCCCCTGGAGGCAGGGAGGAGATCGACACGCCGTCTCCAAGCCCACCGCATCCGAGGCTGAGGGTGCCGATCCTCCCCGACACCCTCAGAGCAGTGGGCCAAGTATGCCGCTCTCTTGTCTGCCGGCCAAACTCGGCTTTGGCAGGACAGTGGTCATACTGAACTCAGAAAGATTGAATATCCTTGGACAGTGGTCATACTGAACTCAGAATGATTGGATATCCTTGGACATTGGTCATACTGAACTCAGAATGATTGGATATCCTTGGACATTGGTCATACTGAACTCAGAATGATTGGATATCCTTGGACAGTGGTCATACTGAACTCAGAATGATTGGATATCCTTGGACGGTGAAACGGGGCTCACCTGTACCCCTCGCTCTCGGGCAGAACCACGCTCCGGGGACAGAGGTTGGTGAAGAGCCGCACTGGGGACTGCCTCCGGCCGGTCTTCCCGTGTTTGTAGAGAGGGTGGTTGTCATAGTCCACCTGAAAGCACGGTGTGAGGCAGGTCTTCAGTGAAGAAACACGGATATGTCACGTAATGTAAGCTGTGACTGTGTTTTTAAACTGTGTTTGTTGCAGGAGCTGAGCTGCAAGCACAAACAGTCCTAAAATCAGAGGTTTGAATCCTGACTATGACATTAGTGCCTGGGACACCTTACTGGAGAAAGGCAAATATGGCCATGACAATAATGACCAGTTTGATCATGGTTCCTCTGTTTACCACTACTTTATCCAGCCCTCTTCCCCACAATGCACCAGCAGGCTGCCACACGCTACCAGCTGCCTCCAGTCTCCTGTAGACCTGCAGTGTTAAAAGGTCACTGACTCGACACACACTCCAGACCCTCAGCACTGGGGGAACGTGGGATACCTGGTAATCCAACATGGAGAAGGAGGGGAGGCACTGCAAGATGCGGGACTCAAAGAAGTACGGGAAGATCCAGACCATGGGCATCTCCTGACTGCAGCTCTCTGCACCAAACAGAACACAAACAATAATACCCTTACAAAAGGAAGACTAGAACAGACAATAGAATAGAACAGAATAGCTCTAATTTTCCTAGGGGGAAACCTCAAACTGCATGTTGCCCATGACAACCACAGCTGGATATTTAGTGATTCAGGTGAAGCTCTTTGCTCACAGTAATTACAAAGGTTTCAGGAGAAGGGCTACTTGTGAATTTGGTTCCCCAGCAGATATGCTACACGGGGTTGCATAGAGGAGGATGTCACTGCCATAGAGGAAGAGTTTGTGACTGTTCATAATAGCCAGGGTTTACATTATAGACATTTTTCATACAATCTTTCATACATTTTTCTTACACAGCTGTGGCAGTTGTGTTTTTATACAGCTGGATATATACTGAGGTCATCCATGTAAAGCACCGAGCTGAAGAGTACAAGGGCAGTGTCCTAGCTGGGAATCAAACCTGCAACCCAAGTTAAAAGCCTGGGTCATTAACTATTAAACTACACTGCCACCCAAACACTGAGTTTGTCCCACCCAGGGTAATGGGAGTGCCCCTGACCCTCTGGTCCTGGGTGAGAGGGGAATCTGAGGGCACTGACCTGAGGTTTGGAGGGTCTTCCAGGCGTCCGAGATCCGGGAGAAACTGTGAGCCAGAGGCTTCACCAGACCCCCGAAAGGTGGGTCGGTCACCATGACGACCTTCTCAGGGCCTTCCTCGCTCAGGAAGGCCTTAAACACGGCTTCTGCTCTCTGGGGTGTGTTAAAACATTATTATTATTATTATTATTATTATTATTATTATTATATGTTAACATTATTATTATGAAACTTTTTCATACAATCACAGTAAAAGTACCATATTTTTAAAAAACCAACTGATCTAGACTGTCTTACCTCTGGGTTAAAAAAGTGGTGGTTGAACATGTTGTAGTGGCAAAATTCCTCTTCGCCGTAAAACTGAGCATACCTGAGGACAAATACACAAAAGATCAGGTTACATATTCATACTTCCCGTTTCCTTCTCTTCAGACTTAATGGGGCCAGTTTCACAGACACAGACTAAGCCTTGTCCAAGAATAAATTCAATATTGAATGGAGATACAATACAAAACTCATTGTAGTCCAGGACTAAGCTTAACCTGTGTCTGTGAAACTGGCCCAATGTCGGATAAGCTGACAGCCTCTATGTGTTTTTCCCCACAGGGGCTGGGCCCATTTCACAAGGCCGGAGCTTCAGCCCCATTACACGACTACATGTTCCTCACAAAATCTCTGCAGAGCTGCAGCAATGACGCCCAACTACTCCGCCAAAGCAACACAGTGGAAATGGTTCATATGAACCACTTCAGGAAGAGCAAATATTCCACTCGGTAATGGAGATGATTGACGACTTTGAGAGAAATGCACGGCATTAGTGCGTCAGAGGAGCGATTCACTCGGGGAGAGGAGAGGACAGGCTGCAGCACGCCGCCGTTAACCTAACAAACCGAGCAAGCCACACCTATTCCGCGTCGCATTCCTCTACAGACCAGCGAGGCGCAGACACCCACAGCCCACAGCGCGGTGAGTATCAACTCAGAATACCGTCGTCTGTAAAATTAAAATCGTACGCAGTGCCCTTCTGGCACGAGAGAGACAGGATTTAACGTGGAGGGTCGGGGCTTGACGTCGTTCCAGAACACGTGAAACGTGACCGTTTTACGAGCCGACACAGGATCGGCGGCAGTCCTGAGTTCTCAGAGGCAGAATGATCCGGAAAAAAGAAAAGAAAAAGAGAACGGACTGGGGCAAAGCGTGTTGCTATAAAACGGCAGAGCACAGAACCGGACGGGACAGCCTTGTGGGCTTAATTTGTGCAGCCACAAAAACCAGATGAGCTACTTCCTTTTCACAACTTACCCACTGGCAGAGCGTGTCTGACATCGGAACAGTAAAATGAGAGCCCTCTTCAAAGGCTGCTTTTAAACAGGCTCACAGTTTCTTTCCCCACTTTGAATCGCTTTTTCGAGTTTTACGATCCATAAAAGTACAGATTCATCTGGGATTATTATTTTTTTTTTACAAGGTGGTTTATAGTCTTCTTTGCAATGGCTTCCAGCAATGGCTTGAGTGAAACCACATAGATTTCTGTTCTAAGTGCCCAGTGCTGTTGTTAATAATGACAGCATATTTTCTTCACAGGCAGTCACCCATTAATGAATCAATGCCTTAGAATCAGTAGCCAATGTTGTACTGAGGGACTATGTGTTTATGTCTCTTTAGAAATAGATATCGATGGCAGAGGAGGTGAAAGAGATCCCTGCAGCTCAGATGTTGGCTGCAGTCTCACAGGTTGGCACAGCGCCCCCTGCTGTCAACATCCCAGCGCGGCAACCCAGCCCCCTCTGCCTGCCTCCACAGGACCCGACCACGGAGGAGGGCACCCTGCCTTACCCTCGCTCCCCCCGGCTGTCCCGAAAAGCCAAGCAGCCAGCAACACTGTCCCGGGTACGGCGTGGTCTAACAACGCATGCTATGCTAGCCACATTCACGTCAAAGGCAGTCATGAGTTAAAACGGTTTTTGAAAATATAAAAATGAACCTGTATATTTCAGGTTATATGGAAATGCACCCTAAGGCCAACAGCACCATGTGTATACAAGCACTGGCTATGACCAATGCAATACATGATTTCAAAAGTAACTGACGCTCTATATCATCTATAGACCTTTGCACAGGTTCAAACCTCCCGTTTAGCTAATGAGATGCAAAAGTCCACACATTGACCTTGAATTACCTCTTTTTGGTTTTCTGAACTAAACGCTGTTTCCTGTTTTATTCATGAATGAAGCACTCTGCTTTGAACAGAGCTTCTGTGTTTTTTTTTTTGTGTGAATCAAACGTATGGCCCCTTCGATGCGTCCGCAGGAAGCGCTGTCCAGGCACTTGGAGGAGTTGCAGGCGGAAAGATCCGGAACGGAGGCCCATTTACAGTCTCTGAAGAAAAGGAGCGATGACTTATCGGTGAGAGAAACGGCGGCTCCTAGTGGTCACGGGCGGCACTGCAGATAATCTGTGTGAAATCGGGCGAGGGTACCGTCTTATCACCGGATGTACACAGGGGGACACTAGCAACACACTATCTGCAGTATGTTTTGTTGGATATGTCAGTGCTACAATTCCTGACACATGCTTTGTACCGAAGTTACTTCGCCCCAAATTTCTTAATTAACATTCTAAGACAGTGAGACAACTGATGTTGTAGTCCTTGAGAAAAAAAAAAAGACCAACTACAAGAGAAAAGTGCTGCTAAGCAAAAGAACAGAAGTATGAATATGCTATACTACTACTGCCCCCGCTTTTGCTGGATGCTATAAGGGCTACGGCTTGAATGCTTCAGTACAGGGACAATTAACCGCTGAGTAACAACGAAAGCCAGCACGCCCTGCGGCTCTCCAGGACCAGGGTTGGCCACCCCTGCTTTAGTATCTATCCAAGTCGCCCATTCCCTGCTCCTGTAGCGTAGTGGCTAAGGCATGTGACCGGGACCCGGTGTTCGGTCCCGGTGTAGCCACAATAAGATCCGCACAGCCGCTGGGCCCTTGAGCGAGGCCCTTAACCCTGCATTGCTCCAGGCTAGGATTGTCATCTGCTTAGTCTAATCAACTACAAATCACATTGGATAAAAGCATCAGCCAAATGACATGTAATGTAATGCAATGTCATGTCATGTCATGTCATGTAATGTCCTGTAATGTCCTGTAATTCCCCTGGTTGCCGGGCTCCAGCGGAGCGCGGAGGCCATGAAGCAGCAGATTGGGGAGCGCTTTGAGATCATGCGGCAGGCCCTGCAGCGGGAGGAGCAGGCGGCCGTGGACTGGGTCGAACAGGACCGCAGGGAGGCCAGCGGCCGCCTCAACCGGGTCCTGAAGGACTGGACGCAGCACCTGAACCAGGTCCAGAAGAACATCGTCTGCGCGAAGAGGGCCTTGGAGCAGGCCGGGAAGGAGGGACCTCAGGTCAGCTGGGAAGGCTTGGCACAGCCCCGATTGTTTATTTTTACTGATCCCGGGTCAGCCCTTGAGGGCAGTATTTGCGTAAAAAGAGCATACAGAAAAGCTTCATCATATTCTCCGGTGGCTGTATGGTCAACACAGGGCTGCCCAACCCTGTTCTTGGAGATATATCCTGCTCTAGGTCTTCATTGCGACCATAATTTTGCACACGTTTCGACAAATTATCCACTTAACAGGGTCTCCAGCTGTTGAATGAGGTGTGCTTTGTTAGGGTTGGAGTGAAGACCTACAGGATGGTAGATCTCCAGGAAAAGGGTTATGCAGACCTGGTTTAAAGGTTGCAGGTTCAATTCCCAGGTAGAACATTGCTATTGTGCTTTTTAGCAAGTATCCAGCAGTATAAATGGGTACTATGTAAACAATGCAAAATCTGTGTAACTATCTCTTGATAAGAGTGTCTGGTAAATGGTAGTAATGTAAAGTAAACTGAGTGTCTATGGGAAGGCAGTCCTGAACATTGCGTATGAGGGCTAAGCAGACACAGGAAAAGGTGATGTTGGAATTTCCTGGTCCTGGTCCCACTGTGGGGACTTTCTTTCCACTTATACTGAGACTAATAAGTTGAAAACATTAGGAAAAAAAGTGGAAAGAATTTCACTGACTTTTCCCTCTTCCTATTGCAGGAGTACACTGGGGATCTAAGGTACAAATCACTTTCTATTTTAATTCTCTCCAAAGTGAAGTATCAGACAGAAAAAGCTTTTGAACCCTCATTTCTCTCATTTTGGATAAACACAGCAGAAGGGTTGTCAGCAGTTAGGATTCAACGCAAATGATATTCAGTGGAAAAGCTGATGAATTTAAATAAAACCTGAGAATAGAGCGTGTGTTACTATTCCAGCTGCCGTAAAAAGGAGGACGCGGCACAGGAGGGGATCAAAATGAGTGAAGGCAGGTTCCAGAGGCTGCTGAAAGCGCTACGCAACATTTCAAAGGACCTCCAAGCCCAGCTCCAGCGAAGGAACTTCCTGCTGGGTAATCCTTTCAGTACTGCTTTAATCACCCAGGTGAAGTCTACGGAGAGCGCCTCCGCTCCTGCGTTCACCGGCACCGCAATGATGTTCAAGTCCCCACCGCTGCAGATTGTGCACAGTGCCGCTGCCATCTGAATGGAGCGGGAGACTGTGGAAGGGTACCCTTAAGGGATGGGGTTTTAAGTCATCAAGCGTGCTCGTGTCTTGTTCTGTTCGTCAGCGGTCGTTACAGATCAAGGGGTTGTGCTTAAGAGTTTATCCAGCTGGAATAAAGGTATGTACATAGAGAACAATAGAGAATGAGTCAAGTGTACAGTTTAGAGGTAAAAACGCAGCGTATGTATATTAAAGAGCTTGCCGCTTTGATTCAGAGAAAGCACCGTACTTAAGTACTGTGAATTCCCAACCACGCTGCATGTAGTAAAAAGCGCCTTATCACAGCGGTCCTTTTCCTTGACAATTTTGATTACATATTACATATTCCGTCTACAATGGTTGTGAACCACACTTTCTGCATTTCAGACTCCGTGGCGGTGCAGATAGACAGACAGGCCTGTAACAGACACATCGCGCTGGGGCGGGACCAGAGGCTGATGTACTTCACCAGCGAGCCCCGGGCGGGCCCGGAGCTCCCCCTGCAGTTCGACCGGGTGTGCTGCGCCCTGGGCTCGGTCGGCATGGCGACGGGGAGGCACTACTGGGAGGTGGACGTGGGGTGCTGCTCGGCATGGGCGGTGGGCGCCACCTACGCCTGCATCGAGCGCAAGGGCGTGGAGAAGGGCGCCAAGCTGGGCCGCAACCGCCACTCGTGGTGCGTGGAGCTGCGGGAGGGGCGCCTCTCCGCCTGGCACAACGACCACCACGTGGCCTGCCGGGTCGGCGGCCGCAAGCCCCTGCGGAGGGTGGGCGTGCTGCTGGACTACCAGAGGGGCCGGCTGGCCTTCCACGACGCGCGCACCATGAAGCAGCTGCAGGAGTTCTCCGCCGTGCTCACGCCCGTGTTCGACCGCATGCACCACCAGTTCATGGAGCCCGTCTTCCCCGCCTTCCGCTTCTTCAGGCCCGACGCCGGCCAGCTCGGGCCCAGTCACATGGAGGTCTGCGACCTGCACCTTTAAGAGCCGTCCCGGAGCCAAAATGGCTTCCACCGTGCTACTCTGTGTCTGATGTACCGATGGCACTTATTTGAAGAAATTCGGTAAAAAAAATGTCTGCTTTGGCCAAACATTCCGAGGGCAAACCTGCCAGGGCACTAGACGTCTTCCAACAGAGTGGGGTTATATTTTAATAGCGTTTTTACATATTTATTTTTCAGTTAGGAGGGAGTGGATCAAATGTGTGATGTTAATGTTTACTGAAAAACACAATAACTTTTTCTTTTTTTTACTACAGTTCAGTGACACTGGGCCTTTATACTGTTGCAAGTGCAGTTCTAAATTCCAGATTTAAGCAAACCAAACCTACAGTATGCTCACTTAGTAATTAGGTAACTATGAAACTGTTATTACTCTTAATACTATTATGCTACTAGTAACGTAATGACAGTATCAGCAAAGGCAAGCAGTGGTCTGAGGTATAAAAGCAGGGGTGCATTCAGGATGGATGTTTATGCCTTTCCAGCTTGACTGCCACATTTACTCTGGAAGGTTCCAAGTCTTACGCAACAAATCTTTGAAATATGCTTGCTTCCTTTTGGTGCGAATGCCAAGGGTGTAACCAGAAGCAGAGAATGCTGCATTTAATCCTGTATGATGCAAGCTTGCCCTATCAGCAGCCATAGTAACAGTGGTCTGCAGTCAAGACATCGAACATCGACATAGTCAGAATTTTGCTCTGAATGTTGTGTATGTGTGTGTGTGTGTGTGTGGGTGTGTGAGTGAGTGAGTGAGTGAGTGAGTGAGAGTGAGAGAGTGAGATAGTGTGAGTGTGTGAGTCTGTGAGTGAGTGAGTGAGTGAGTGTGTGAGTGAGTGAGTGAGTGAGTGAGTGAGTGAGTGTGTGAATGTGTGTGTGTGTGAGTATGTGTGAGTGAGTGAGAGTGAGAGAGTGATAGTGAGAGTGTGTGAGTGAGTGCGTGAGTGTGTGTGTGAGAGTGAGTGTGTGGATGTGTGGGGGTGTGTGTGAGTGAGTGAGTGAGTGAGTGAGTGTGTGAGTGTGTGAGTGTGTGTGTGTGTGTGTGTGTGTGTGTGTGAGTGAGAGTGAGTGAGAGTGAGAGTGAGAGAGTGAGATAGTGAGAATGTGTGAGTGTGTGAGTGTGTGAGTCTGTGAGTGAGTGAGTGAGTGTGTGAGTGAGTGAGTGAGTGAGTGTGTGAATGTGTGTGTGTGTGAGTATGTGTGAGTGAGTGAGAGTGAGAGAGTGATAGTGAGAGTGTGTGAGTGAGTGTGTGAGTGAGTGTGTGAGTGCGTGAGTGTGTGTGTGAGTGCGTGAGTGTGTGAGTGTGTGAGTGAGTGTGTGTGTGTGTATATGTGTGTATGTGTGTGTATGTGCCAAACATACCTGAAATCAATGTCCAGTAGCAGGCTCTTCAAAGCTTTATTTCCTGCTTCCTGGTTGCGGATCTTTACGAGCTCATGGAGCCTGCAGGTAAAAGATCAAACAGGACTTTTATCCACCAGCCACTCAGGGTCTTCCAGTTGTACAGGCTGGCTGATCCCCAGCAATCACTCCTAACATGACTGCTAGGCATAAGGCTGAGAAGGAGAAATGGCAAAACTGGGCCGTTAATATGAGAGATAATATTGTATATAAACTAGCCTTTTGATAATATGAGTTTCTGATTAATCGGTCTGCAGGTGACAAAAAAAGATAACTACACATGCAGACTACCACACTGAGAAGTGTGGAGGGATGTCTTTTTTTGGGGGGAGGGGGGGTTCAAGTATTGTACAAATAAATATGTAACTGTATAAATATATGCCATGAACCGATTCATAATTGCACTGTATACTGCCTGCCTCAAATGCTTCTGCAGCAGAATGTAAAATGAAATAAAACGATTGCGTAACACACGTTGTGAGTGGGAATGCAGACTTAAGAGCAGAGCCCACCTGGGCGTCCCGACGCAGAGCAGCTTGCCGAAGCCCAGCCCGGCCAGCAGGTCCAGCAGGAAGTGGCAGCTGCGATCGGCGAACAGATACTGCGCGTTGCTCTTCTTGTTCTCCAGAGGACGCAGCAGCAGGCTGGGCCGCCTCAGGCGCGCCACTGTGATGTCATCACCCAGCGCCCTGTGAGTGGCGTGCGCACTCCACTCGTTGGGGAGGAGCAGGAGCTGACACTCCTGGCAGAACCTCCTCCGGTCCAGGGGCAAGGACACAAACTCCCGGAACCTTGTTTTTGCAAGAAAGGCCATTAATCTCCCACGACCCACCCAGCTAACGCAAAATCTTCTCACAATGTTGCTGGAATGTCTTCATAGCATTGCCACTGCCTGGTGGCAACATTGTAAGAAAATGTTGTGTTAGTTGTGTGGCTGTTCGTTAATGTATCAACGAACAGCTTGGTTATGTACGTCATACATTTTAGGGACATTCTCAGTGAAATTCAGCATAAAATAACAATCTTTAATTTCCCTGCATGGTAGACTGAGCATTTGCAGATTTCCTTTCAGGCACAGTAACAATTCACAAAAAATGTTTGCACCATACAGTGCTTGGGAGTGTAATTATTCAAACATTCAAACTTTGGAGCCATGAAACACAAACACTGAAACATCAAATTACATTTAAGGCACATAGCCATCTGACCACACAGCTTCACCTTAGTTTGCTCCTGTAAAATGTCTCTCATAAAGGCAACCGACAGGCTGTGACATAAATGAAGAACAATTACGCTTGGCGGAGATCGAGCCTGAAGGCGACGGCGTTTACCTGGAGCAGTACTCCTGATGAGAAAAGGGAGGCTGTTTTGATTGATTTTCCTTCTCTCTGGCCAGGAGCCTAGCCTGGGAAACCTACAGCACAAGCACATACCACCATCTCACAGCCAGCACCAGAGAAGCACGTCTTCACATCTTACAAACATTTGGCGACATTGGACTAATTTAACAGATGGTCTTATCCAGACCTATCCAAAAAAAAGCATATAACTAAATACACTCAACTGGTTCATAAGAGCAACAGTGACTACAGAAATGGATAATGAACACTCTTAGAGCCACTGAAAAAAGCAACCTAGAAGTAGACCTTGAATGAAATATACTGTTAGCATAATCGCCGATCCTGACAAACACATTCCACATCGCTGTCAATCCAGCATTAAATGAAGAGCTGAAGAGCTCTTCAGTATCCACTGGAAGAGAGCGAGTGACTCATATCAGACAGGACACAACACCAGGAAACCAACCGAGCGATTAACTACATCAGGGCGGCCTGTAGCGTAGTGGTTAAGGTACAAGACTGGGATGTGGTTCGAATCCCGGTGTAGCCACAATAAGATCCGCACGGCCGTTGGGCCCTTGAGCAAGGCCCTTAACCCTGCATTGCTCCAGGGGAGGATTGTCTCCTGCTTCGTCTAATCAACTGCACGTCGCTCTGAATAAGAGCGTCTGCCAAATGCCAATAATGTAATGTAATGTAAAGAACTGTATCTAACGCCCTATCCGTACCATGTCAGTGGCAGGCCATCGAAACTGCAGCTGAGGTGGTAAGTGCTCTGCTTTCTGACGCACTCAGTGCTGTTGACTTGGAACCCGGTGTTGTGAGCTTAATGCATCTGCCAAATGGCATTAATGTAATGTAATATCAGTGTGTCTAATGAGTGTGGTCGGGTGTCCCCACCTTCTCGTCCTCCCACTGAAAGAAGCTGCAGTCTTTTCTGTCTCTGCAGGCAGAGCAGGCGTAGAAGCGCCTGCCCTGCGTCTCTCCTCCACCCTGCTTCTCAAACAGCAGCGTGGGGCCTGGACATAAGGGAAAGCACGCTTAGGAACCAAAGAGGACATCACAGTTCGTACCCCCAAGTAAGGTAAAAACGGAGGGATTTTCATATTCACTCTGGCTGGTATGAAAGTCAGCTCAATTTAATCATAAATGGCTTAAAAGCTGCTATGTTTATTTCAACTGCAGTTGCTGGCTCTAGTTACAGTAGGAGAGAGTGGGGTAAGTTCATTGTTCAGTTCACACAGTTTCTCCAAAGCAAGAAACATTATTTGTTGACAAATCCAATGTGAGAACTTACCCACTGACAGGGCAAGTTGACACAAGTGCAAACCCTCTACATAACTGTCTATAACTGAAATAAGATATGAAGATGTAGGCTAATTAATACATAATATATGCCTGAGACTAGTGTCCATTCTTTCATGGACACATTCTTTCGTTTGGTATGACATTTATTCCATTGATCACTTTATACACCAATATCACTAAGAGACTCAGCCACTTGCAGGTATAAGAAAGACTTACAGCCTGTTCAGGCATCCGTTTAAATCTGTGTTTGACACAGTCAGTCCAGGGGACCCTCTGCATGATACCACCATTCCAACTTCTCAGAGTCAGTTCATTCAATTTCATTAAAATGTTAAGTGAATTTACTTTAGATTTGAGGCTTGCATAAAAGTCTTTGCTCCCAGTCCTATGCTGGAGACATTGTCGGGACTGCCTTTGTCCCAATCAGTGGATATAGCCTACTTACCTACAATTATTTATATTACTGTAAGTCCCATAACAAGTAACTAGCCTAATACAGAGACTTAACATTACAAATATGTTACCTAGTTACAAAAAATGGACCAAAAACCATAACTAAGTTTAATAAAATTTTACATTTTGACAACTGCCCCAATTATTTAACAAAAAAGTTGAATGTCTGTGAATAAACTACTTGCTACTTAAATGTTATGCAGCCAGTATACACCCAACAGCACACTGAGTTCAAGTTCATTCATTTAAATGAGGATAAGTATGCATCTAATTCACAGCTCAACAAGCCTATTTAAGCATTTGACATCACAAAAAGAAACCAGCATACAGTCGATGCTGCCGTGAAAAACAATCATTTTAGAGCTAGCGCTGCCACAGAATATATATATATTATATCATATTTTATTATATTATATTCACTACTGGTCCACCTGGATTGAAACAACGACCAGTAATCTACTCAACTAATTGCCTAACTTGATTTTCGCAAGCAGTAAGTTAGTTAATGTAGCTTCAGTTCACGGTAACCACAGATAGCAGGCTAGTTTCTAACATTCAAAAAAGAGGCGTGTAACAGATCATGGAAACGAGCATGTTTTCACATGCTTCTTTCGGAGCACATACCATGGGGACAACATGGTCCTTTTTCTTCTTCAGTGTCGCGTAGAATAACTTCAATGCCAAACCCTTCCCCATCAGAGAATTCAGAATCCATAGCCAATTTTCTTAGCTAATACTCCCGGTACATAACGTTAAGATTACAGTGGGGGGAAAATAAAAACACACATTCACTGCGGGCTGACATATTGCCACAGCGTTCCCATGACTCTCTGGTAAAACTCTATGGTGTCGCAGTTCTTGTCGCGGATATATGATGTCACATTTCACCGACAATCGTACTGCTTGATCGATGATTCCTGATCCGCATTTCACTAAGTTGAATGCTACGAGCATTTCTTTATATGATCTTAATCAATACTTTCACTCACTATTGTGTTAAACCATGTTCTCTTAATCCAAATGGCAGTTGCTTTTTACGAGCGCTTGATAGATTTATTCTGATCACATTTTGACCGCTAGGGGATGGTAAATTCACTTGTAACCGATGTTTGCGTTCTATTCCATCCAAGTTACTAAAATGCGTGTTATTTCACATGTAGGAAGCGAACTTGAAACCTCTCCAAATGTTACTGTGTGAGCAATTGCTGCTGTTTGTTTTAAGGAATGTTCTGCCTGACAAAACAATAGCCAGTGGGTGTGCGTATGGCAGCTTTTAGAAAATCTTTTGGGAATCCACAAGATGCTCTTAATGGAAAACTACCCCAGGGAAACAGTGAGAGATCTCCACCCCACAATCAAGACATACGAATACATTGTAACTTATTTGTCCCATCTGTGAATCAAGATCAGAGAAATTGGATGAATAACTAAACAATTTAGCATGTAATGTCTTTGGTCAGGATCTCTAGCAGGTGCAGCAAATTCACAGACATTCAAAATGTTCTCAAAATTATAGATATTACATTTCGCTACTATTTGCTTAGCTGATATCTTTGTCCTGCAGCCCGTATTTCACATAGCATAATATGTATAGAAGGAATAACATTGAGCGCAGTACAAGTGCCCCACCCATGATTCAAACCTGCAACTCTGACAACAACAGCCTGATTCCCCTAGTAATATTGTCACTGCTAAATAACTGTCAATTAACATCGTGTGTATACCCTTTATTATATATACAGTAGTAGTATTGCAGGTATATATTATATATCAGGGATTATTAGCAAGCTGGTATAGGACATTGGACATCTGACATTATAGCCTACTGTCCCTAGAATGATACACACGTATGCCATAGTCCTACTCAGTGCATTAGAACTTCGTTTGTTGATACTTCATGAGAGTATACAATTGTTACTATGACTCTGCAAGCAAACATCCCATGATTTGGATACAATACAGCTTTGTAAGGCCATTTGTTTACTTCACATTTTGATTCATGGAAGTTGTAGTCTAAATCGCAGCAGCCGTAAGCGTCACTTAGCTAATCTCTATCAGTGAAAACTACACTTCCCAGATGTCCTTCTTGCAAAATATGCGCAGCAGAGCTGTTAGAACCATTATTTATCACCTGGCTCTAGCGATGCTGAGACAGAGGCGCATGAAGAGTCATCACGACTTACACCCACAACCAGCCCCGTGCACTTGGATTTGGAGTAGCCTACGCTGCAAACGAGAGCAAATTGTGCGTTCGTGCTATTGAAATGGCAAATAAAACAGTAATACTTGCATTTCTTAGCTCCCATCAAAAATAATTGATCATTTATTAATGAAATTACATTTCTGAAGATTTTTTTTTCTCGTGCATCTCCTGCAGGCATCATTAATGTGCAGCGCATATTTGGTGCCGTAGCGGACACAGATGAATGAGGATTCGGGTGTCTGAATTCTGACGGACGCAGATATTAAGATGAGCACGGGTAAGTTGCTTTCAGGTTTACACTAACACTCTCATTTTTAATCATCTATGCTGTTCACAATACCATACGGGTTGCTGTGATTGAGATATGTCTAAAACATAATATTATGCGAACTTAGGCGTATTATTTTTTAGCCCATCCTGTCCCCATGTATTTATTTTTACAAAACACCTATCTGTGCTATAGTATATGAATTACTCTTGTTGCAATACAGTCTCTCCTTTTGATTTCTCAGTATAGAAGATCTGGTTCTATTTAACATACACTGCATACAATTGCATGTCATACTGTATGTTGTGTGCTATTTGTCCTATGTACATATCATGTATTATTAGTATTTAGAATTCACCAAAATAAATAGATAATACAGTATATTGGTCTCATCTCATTCATCATTATGGTACCGTTGACCAATAACCGGAAAGCTGGCCATGTAGGTTTTACCCATATTGTACTAATTCACTTAACTAGGCTAGTCAGAATGAAAAAAAGACACAACATCCAGTATGCTATTTTCTGTGGTATGTGGTCAGTACGTGCGCAGGTCAATTGCAATGCAGTTGCAATTGCAAAAGTTTCACTGGATTGTTTGTGACACAGGGCAACGTGTACAAGGCTGCTAGACTGGAGACCTTCTAGAAACAGCTTTTTTATATCTGTAGAAATGATGAAAATGAACCCATTCTGGTGCCGTTCCTGTCAGGCAAGCGCAGGAGTGACCTCCTCCCCTTTTAGAAGCACATGAAAGACGGCCGTGGTTGCCATGGCGGAACATTCACGTCAGTCCGTTGGAGTAAGCTGGATCAGGTGTGCACTACATTCTAGAGGTGGATGTTAATGGCACTTGTACTTAAATGTCTGTCACACATGTTGCCAGTCTGGCTGGAAGTATCAGATTGCACAAGTACTTTAACATAATTGATTGGCACTGATCAGTGGGTTGCAGTGAGTGATTGTGGTTCTACCTGCTGGTCCTAAGAGACCATTAACACCCGTGAAGGATTGATACTTGTTGGAAGATTTGTTTTGGTGTTTAAATCCTGCAGACATGCATCATTTCTAACTGAAGAACAGAGGGCTTGTAGTTAAAAGTTTTTTACAGAGAACAGAGGTTTGATTTTTTTTTTTTAAGTCAGTGCTGCCCAGAGGCTGACAGACTAACTGACATTTAAACTACCTGGATGGCACATCCTATTCACTGATCCCACGGCATCAATTGATCCACACAGATCGGATCAGATACAGATCAGTGAATGTTTCCCATGGCTGCTCTTCATTGATCCAGAAAGAACTGCACTGGGGGAAAAAAAAAAAACAAGCTTAAGGTCTTTACCACCATTAAACACAGATACCTACAATTTCTGACGTCTGACTTGGTACTGTGAATACCGTTCCTTTGTGCGGAGACTCGTGAAGACCTGACACCTCTGGCGGGCTCACAGTGCCTACTGAGCCTGCCGTCATACCGTTCTGCATTCATTCCCACTGACAGGCCCGTATTCTCTCCCAAGGTTTTCTGTGAAGCGGCGGTGATGTCACTGCTTAGATGCAAATGGGGCCCTCTTTTTTCGAGCCGCCGAACACTGGATTTCTGTGCTGCGGCTTGTCTCCGCGCTGTTGTGCTGTGATTTGCGGTCCGGTCAGGCCAGAACCCCCGGCGCTGTGCCGATTACCAGGGAAGGAAGGGCTCTGGCGCAGGTCCGATAGAGGGATTGAGCGCTGCGTGATGAAAAGGCTCAGGCAGGCAGCTGGGAGGAAGGAAGCCTGGTGATTGGTGGATTTATGCTCGGTTTCACCATGGTGATGTAGAATAGACATCGCGTATCAAGATCCCTGTTGTGGCGCGTCTCTGCGTTGAGCAGTTCCCCTTCGTGGTCTGAACTGTGCCATCGATGTTGCGTTTAGCAATCCGTGCTGTTATGTTAATGAAGTAATCCTCTGAAGGAATCACTGGTTTAATTCTGATGTATTATCTTGATCATGACTCATGTTAGTTATGGCTGGGAGAGCTTCAGAGCTGTTGAACCTTTGTTTAATAATTGGGTCCATCACTTATGCTAAAGCATCTGTATGGCGCACTCCATACAGTACTGTGTCCTGACTGCTTGGATAGGGCAGATTGGGTCATTTAACTGTACAGTATCTTTAGAACCTTCTGCAGTGAAACTCAACAGCATCAGTTACAGGAGGGAGACTCAGTGTTAGAACTAGTGGGTGCACCTTTTTTATTTATTTATTTATTCATTTATTTTTAATGGCATTTGGCAGACGCTCTTATCCAGAGCGACGTGCAGTTGATTAGACGAAGCAGGAGACAATCCTCCCCTGGAGCAATGCAGGGTTAAGGGCCTTGCTCAAGGGCCCAACGGCTGTGCGGATCTTATTGTGGCTACACCGGGGATCGAACCACCGACCTTGCGTATCGCAGTCATGTACCTTAACCTCAATGCTACAGGCTGCACCTGTAAGAGCTATGCATGTCAACAGAGGAGAAACTACACCTGCCTTGTGTGAATCTGTGGCATGCTGACCCATTCTACCACTTTCCTCTCTCCTCTGACGCTTACCAAAAAGCTTTCCATGGCTGTACTTTCATTTAGGGGACTTGACTGTGTGTGGGAGAGGGTAAAACAGCTGGTCAGAAGGTGGGGAGAAGTCAGGAGATTCAACAATGTGGTTACTAATCATTTAATAATCAATCTCACTACAAAAGCACACACACATGCTGGCAAACAGAAACAGAAACGTAATTAACTCACTCCTGCACGCCCACTTTCACACATACGCAAATCACTGACACACACGTGCAAATCACATACGCACACACACACACACACACACACACACACGCTCACACACACACAAACATACGCAGGTAATTAACTGTAAAATGTGACGTTAGTCTGTGACATTTCCTAGGTGCGCCTGCTGTATTTATGATTTTGCGGGAATAGAGGAAAGGCATTCTGGTCCCACATGACCCCACTCATATTATTACCTCCGACTGCCATTTCCTCCAAGGCTAAAGTGAAAATGTGGCCTTGCTTGATAACCTGCTTATAAATCTAATGCCACAAATATGTCCAATTCATAAAATGAACTGCAGTCTGTTAAAGTAATGTTTGTAAATGGTGTTAATTTGAATGAAAAATAATTTTAGCTAGTGCCCTACTGTATAATAACAGTCATACATTTTACATCATGCATTTCAATGTTCCCAAGGATCACATTAAAGCAACGATTTTGTATTTTTTGCCAGTATATTGTGAAGTGTTACTGTGAAATACATCCATAATACATTTATTTCAATGCATTCAGTTTCCATAGGGGACACAGAAGGGGTCAGTGAAGGTTTTAGCATGTGGTGCTGTGAGTTTGGCCTCCTGCCATTAAATATGGAAATGGCAGAACACAGCGGACGTGTTAACATATTTATTTTCAGCAAGGAATCATTGAGCATGACATTACACCTACAGTCCTGCTGCAGCATAATGACCGGGAGAGCTGTAACTCTACTTCCGTAAAGAGGGCATTATAGGGTGAGCTGCACATGAATCATTAATTATTAGCCTCTAATATGTGTCTGCAAATGAAATAGACACAGAGAAAGACAGAGCCTCCACAGGAAGGATGAACCTGGGGTATTGGTTTAGTTACTGTAAATCAGAATCAAATATGCAGAAAATTCTCAAGGCCAGTCTTGGAAAATACAATGCAATGCAAAAAAAAAAAAAAAACATTCAAAGCTAGAACAATATATCTATATCTCGAAAATAGGCTACCATATCTGATGTCCAGCAATCTTAGTTTTAGTTATGCCTATTGAATTTGTTAACTCATGTTTGCTGTGCTGCAGGCGTTCCTCTGAACACCCTCAGTTGTCGGGCTGACATTTTGTCTGCGTTTTTAAATGGCAGACAGTGTGATGAGAGTGTCCCACCCAGGAGGCCAGCTCTGGAGACTGCAGTCACTGTTCCCCAGTTATTACTGTCCAGCCATTTTCTTCCCATTAACAACTGACACTCCGTAATGCTCAGTCAGAGGCTGTGTGTGTGTGTGTGTGTGTATGTGTGCGTGCGTGTGTGTATTTGTGTGCATTAGTGTGCGTCTGTGTGTGTTTCCCAGCATGCACTGCTGCAGGTCCAGGAGGCCTGCAACATATTAAGGCTCAAGGCACTACAGTGGTTTTGTATGTACACCTGCTCACAGACATTTCACACGCACATATGCACGCATAAATTAATACCCAAATACACACACATAAATCTCTCACACACACACTCACACACAGACACACACACACTGGAGCTGTGCGGTACGCGCGGTACTGTGTGGTACTCACACAGCTCCAGGTTTTCTGTCCACACCTGTCTCCCTGAGGACAGACACCACTGAGTGGTGACAGCAACTCCACTGCCCCGCCCAGGCACTGCGTGCCCTCTCTGGACTGCAGCAGAGAGAGAGAGAGAGAGGGAGAGGGAGAGAGAGGGAGAGGGAGGGAGAGAGAGAGGGGGGGTGGAGAGAGACAGGGGGAGAGAGAGAGACAGAGTGAGGGAGAGAAAGGGAGAGAGAGCAGGAGAGAGAGGGAGGGAGAAAGAGAGAGAGAGAGAGAGAGCGGGAGCGAGAGAGGGGGAGAGGGAGAGAGAGCCTGGCATGGGTGCAGCACCTCGGTCAGTAATGGAGCTCTTCCCTCCCACCGCTCAGCCCAGAGGCACGCGGCTCCTCGTCCATATCCAGTGTCTCCCTCCTCAGCCACACCCCAGGGCTCCCAGGGTGATTTCTCCTGCGTCTCTTCCTCTCCGCCTCTCTGCCTCTCTTCCTCTCTGCCTCTCTGCCTCTCTGCCTCTCTGCCTCTCTGCCTCTCTACCTCTCTACCTCTCTGCCTCTCTACCTCTCTGCCTGCCAGCGGTGCTGTCCTGCCCGCAGGGTCAGCTTGAAAGGCTTCCGTGTGTCCGTGTCCGTGTGCGTGTGCGTGTGCGTGTGCGTGTGCGTGTGCCTGTGCCTGTGCGTGTGCCTGTGCGTGTGCATGTGCGTGCGCATCTGTGTGTGTGTGTGTGTGTGTGTGTGTGTGTGCGTCTGTGTGTAGGTGTGTGTGTGTGTGTGTGTGTCTGTGTGTAGGTGTGTCTGTGTGTGTCTTCGAGGCAAAACGGCACACCCCTTCATCATTAAATCCGGCAAAGAATTTTAATAGGAAGAAGGGGACATGCATCACTGTGCCAGAGCGAGGGAGGCAGGGAGGGAGGGGCAGCCAGGAAAGAAGGAGAGAGAGAGAGAGAGAGAGAGAGAGAGAGAGAGGGATGGGTGCTTGCTGGAGAATGTAGAGAACTGAGAGCAGCCCTGGCTGCTGTGTATGTGTGGTTTTTAGATGAGCATATCCGTCTAATCCGAGGCAAAGTTAAGCCTGTTATCACCACAGTCTCCTTCATTCAGCCTCCCAGTCCCTGCAGAGTCACCCTAGAACTGACCTGAGCTATGGCTCATGACTGTGTGTGTGTGTGTGTGTGTGTGTCTGTGTCTGTGTCTGTTGAGGAGGGGGTGGGGGTGGGGGTTGTGTCCGACACAAACATTTTAACTGGCTAACCTCTGGTTCAGTGTGTAGATTCCGCAAGTCCTTCTGTCTAGTTTCCTGTCGTAGCGATGGCAGTGTAGCATCATGGCTGGATATCGTGCCGACTGAGTCCCTCCCTACCTGTGCAACGCTGTGGCTGCTTATGCATCAGCGGGACTCCTGGTCAATTATTAATGTGTCAGACTCCTGGCTGATGTGATACGGGCTGGAATGCACACCACACCAGAGGGTACCCCCCTCAGGAACTCCGGACAATGCTAATTCTCCATTAGGGCAATGGCAACGCTTGATCGAGGCAGTGCATTACTTTCAGTATACCTTGGTATTCACAAATGGTATTTATAATATAAATTTGGGTGAAATTGTGGATTTTGCTTCATCGCACCTTCTGTCTGGCTAGATGATTGAGTGACTACGGCATTAGCATTACCGGCGTAACAAAAAGGCCTATTAGTTTTGTGCAGAAAAATATGTTTGGCCAGTCATGCAAAGTAAACAGACAAACAAAAAGATTATTCTAATGTCTTTGTCATTTGTCAGATGACAGTTCCGCGGGAGAGTGCCTCATCAAGCCACAGGGGGTATGGCCCTAGATAGGATGTCTCTCAGGCGAGGGGATCATTCCAATCACTTATTTTTCTCCTTTTTTTTTCTTTTATCTACTCCGAGCTTCACCCATCGGGAGAGGCTAGAAAAAGAGGCAAATGAAGGCGGGGAAATCGAGAAAACGTGAATTAGGCAAATGTCCTTGCTCTTGAGGTGTCAGTTCGAAGCCACATCAGTGGCAGATGGAGAGAGGTGGACCCACAGGTTGATCATTTGTACGTCAGGCTTTCTGAGAAAATACTTCCGCAAGGGAAGCTGATGTTTCCTTGGTCAAAGGAAAGATTGGGAGTTCCTAACTTTTTATTTTTCTCCTGGAAGGAACATTAAAGGGGTTTGAATGTCCTTGAAGATGGCGGAGCTCGATTGATTTCCAAGTCAGGGGCAGGAAGAAGAAAAGAGAGGACAAAAATAAGCGATTGGAAGGAGCCTGAAGTCTCTCAGGCCAGGCCTTCCTCATGCGAATAACCAGAGCATCATCAGCTGATTAAAGTGAAAACCATCAGCTGATTAAAGTATCGCTGTTCCTGGTGCCTCCTCGCGTTTATGAACGATCTGTGTTGGCCCAGGAACAAAGGTCAATATTAATCTTCTGTTATTAGCTGCACTCAGCTTCTTAATCTAAGTCATGTTTGACACTCAGGAACTATTTTACCAGAATTTTAATTAGCAAGTTTGGGGCAGCTAATCTTATTCAGACACTGTGCTAATGCGCCCCCCCCTCCCCATAATTATGTTAATGATATTACATTATGCAGAATTATATGATTTAGAGCAGTGTTTCATGTTGAGCCAGAATGGGGTTAGAATACTCATGAAACTAAACAACCTGGTAGAGTTGAGCTCACACTGAAATAATTTTCCTAAATCATAAATCATGAAAATCACACACTCCTGAGTGTGTGGTGCTCCATATGATTTTTTTTTGCAAATGTCTACAAATAACAGCAAACGCTCACTTCATTCTTAAGGTCTTTGTTTGAATCTATCTATATAATGTTTTCAATCTGCTTCTGTAGCTTTTTGTTGTACATACAGTACTTGGCAGTCAGATAATATTCCAGGTGGGTATTGACCTTATCTTGTCGTAAATGTGAAGAGTTGCTAAGCGCTCGAGCCACCTTTGAGCTTCATCCAAGTTTCTTAAAGGACCAGATTTTTCTGATCCCCTTTGGTCCTCATCGGCAAATCATGTTTACGGTCCGGACGTGTCCTACATGTTTGTAGTTGTTAGGCCGGGAATGTGGTGGGAGGGTGGCGGAATGTTCCGGATTGGGGATCGGAGGAACACAGCCCGAGGATTCTGGAGCCCCGGCGTGAAGGTGCCGGGCCGTTCTGCTTCAAGGTTAGCGGGAGGCTGACGTTTTTATCGTTTTCTCTGCCTAAGCGTATGGGTTTACGGGAATTACGGGAGCGTCCCAGCTGTGGAGAGGCTCGGCGTTCCGCCGGGTAGAGGTGTGGCAGCCGGCCTCACCCCCCGTCGATCCCGTTTCGCCTCCGTTTCGCCTCCGTTTCGCCTCTTTCTCTGCCGGTTTGATGGGGAGCATTGGAATGGCAGCAGGGAGAGTCGGCCCCACTGGGTCCCCTGAGAGAGGCGAGGTGTTATTAGGGCTGGCTCAGCCTCGCCCACGGGGCTCTCCCCCTGCCCACAAGCTAATCAGTTTAATAATTAATAACGGCATTCACACACACACACACACACACACAGGCACACACACACACACACACACACACACACACACATACACACACACACACACACTCACACACACACACACACACACACATACATACACACACACACACACACACACTCACACACACTCATACACACTCACACACACACACACACACACACATACATACACACACACACACACACACTCACACACACTCATACACACACACACACACTCACACACACTCATACACACTCACACACACACACACACACACACACACACTCACACACACTCATACACACTCACACACACACACACACACACACACACACACACACACACACACACACACACATACATACACACACACACACACACACACAGGCACACACAGAGGTAAGCGATATGCATTTTTATATGCACAGATTTGCAAACACACACACAGCAGGAGTTGCAGGAAGGAAAGACGGAAAAGCATGTGTTCAGTAAACAGGACTGTACAGGGAGGATCCATGTTCATCACGTGACACAGTGTGGAGCTGTTTCAGGGGCAGCTGGGGGTAACACCAGGCCCTGTAGTATAGAGCTGTTTCAGGGGGGAGCTGGAGGTAACACCAGGCCCTGCAGTGTAGAGCTGTTTCAGGGGGAGCTGGAGGTAACACCAGGCCCTGCAGTGTAGAGCTGTTTCAGGGGGAGCTGGGGGTAACACCAGGCCCTGCAGTATAGAGCTGTTTCAGGGGGAGGTAGAGGTAACACCAGGCCCTGCAGTGTAGAGCTGTTTCAGGGGGAGCTGGAGGTAACACCAGGCCCTGCAGTATAGAGCTGTTTCAGGGGGGAGCTGGGGGTAACACCAGGCCCTGCAGTATAGAGCTGTTTCAGGGGGAGGTAGAGGTAACACCAGGCCCTGCAGTATAGAGCTGTTTCAGGGGGGAGCTGGGGGTAACACCAGGCCCTGCAGTGTAGCCAGACAGGGTTAAGTATTGGGGTCAGGGGGGATGAGTCGCTGACTGCAGGGCTTGAGAGCACTACTGGGTGGCTGGATTTAGACCCTCTGAGACAGAGTCGCCCCATCCCTCCAAAATTCCTACTCCGGGTCTGCACCACAATCCTGTAGCCGTGCAGAATGAATACACGAAAAGGAATGAGCATTTGGCTACATGCAGCTCGTTTTAAAATGAGCATGAAAGCAAGAGGACGAGAGACAAAAAAAAAAAAAGTGCTAAATCCTTAAAAGTGGGTCATTTCATTCATGCTTTGAAGTGTTCAGCCCGCTAATTCTCTGGGTATCTGAATTAGATAAAGAGAATAGTAGGTCTCTTGAAGCACTGTGAAAGCCAGGCACGGCAGCGGAATTAGCGCGATTAGTCAGCACCAGATTTCCGCTCTGATGTGGTCGGCACAGCCCTTAAAAGCACTCATGTCCTGAGTGGGGACACGGGGCCTGGACTTGACATCCGCCCTGCCGTCTGGAAGTCTGTACCCCTCCATCGTCGCATCCTTGCCGGAGTGGATTTGTTCCATTGCGTCTGGAACAGGCTTCCCCCCTTTAGCTCCACACCCGCAAACTGGGTCAAGATGGTGGCCATGGCGACGGGCTCACGGCGCCTGTTCATTGGATGCCGCGTGTGAGCGTCATCCCTGCCCCTCTCGCCTCCTGTGTCCCGACCGCCGGCGTATGGCAGCCCATGAAAGAGCAGGTCTGCAGCGGCTGTCTCAAAGAGAACACCATCTCTCGGCCGGCAGAGACACCTACACACCTCTGGTCCTAATGAAAGACCCAGGTGCCTTTGCTGTTGTTTCAGCATCGCTGAAATGTTGAAAACCAGGGCACATTAGGTCACAGAACACATAGGGAAGAGAGTAAAGCCAGTCTTGATTTTATACAGTGTTGTATAGTGGTTAGGGAACTGGGCCTATAACTGAAAGGGCGCAGAATCAATTTCCAGGTGGAGTGCTGCTTTTAGAGCAAGGTACCAAGCCTAAGTTGCTTCAGTACATATCCAGCTATATGAATGATATGAATGTACTGTACTGTACTTTAAAAGAAACATAAGCAGTGTACTGTAAGTTCCTCTGGCTAAGAGCATCTGCTAAATATCATGTAAAGGTGATATTTTTTCTGGCACTCTGGCATGGAGTTGCTTCTGTTGGTTGGTGAGTTGCTTCTGTGTCTGTCCAGAATGAATGGAAATAGTTATAACACACTTTTTCGTACCTGTTTTTGACAGATATTTGCTGAAATGTTTTGGCTTGTTTTTAATTAAAAACATTGTCAGTGCATAGAGCTCTTGTATAACATGCTTGGCATCCCACGGTTTCAATCTGTTCCCAATCTCATTTAAAAGATTTCATCAGCATCTTTGGCGAAAGTGACAAAACTTCCCTGTGCTAGTTTAAATAAGCAAATAAATCAGAAGATAATGGGCTGTGATATTTGATAGTCGTCTACCTGGGGAATTAAAACGCACAAATTCAATGCCTTAAGCACAATCTCCAAAAACAGGGGGCTGCTAAATATGAAGACAGATCATGGGGAGGTCAGTCGAAGTCTCCAGGAGGAAACAGGTGCCGTCCTCTCTAACAGCACAGGGCATCACAGTTTGATAAAACACGCTGTCCTCTTCAGTGCACCAGTGAAGGACATTACGTGCTCGCCCTGTTCTTCTGTTTGGAGTTATTAGATGTGAGGATTTACGGTACGGTTTATCCGTGGAAATGAGGGGCGACGTGTACTTTCACCCTGTTTCATCCTGCCTGCTGTTCACCATGTGGGTCCGCAATACAGTAGCCTCCAGCTCACTATATGTGCCACATACCGTGTGATTAAACTGCACTGCACTGCACTATAACCATGCTACCTGCTGACCATGTCTGCCTCTTAAGCTATTTAGCCCTTTAAGGTGTAAGACCACAAATATGTTATTAGAACTGGACGTTCTAATTCTGATGTGACAATAACTGCTGGTAATGGAATGCAAAGGTTCTACACTCAGTGATCACTTTATTAGGTT
Organism: Conger conger; assembly: GCF_963514075.1. Classification (NCBI taxonomy): domain Eukaryota; kingdom Metazoa; phylum Chordata; class Actinopteri; order Anguilliformes; family Congridae; genus Conger; species Conger conger. The sequence continues at coordinate 57,851,797 of NC_083767.1, read as the reverse complement.
GACCTGTACACCAGCTTGTAAATGCAAATATTTAATCAGCCAATCATGTGGCAGCAACTAAATACAAATAACTGTGCAGACTTGGTGAAGTGGTTTGCTGTTTTTCCGCAGAGAGTGGTGCGAAAAACAAAAAACATGCAGTGAGCAGCAGTTCTACAGGCAAAAGCACGTTGTTAATGAGAGAGGTCAGAGGAGAAGGGCCAGACTGGTCAAAGCTGACAGGAAGCTGAGAGTAACACAAATAACCACACATTACAAAAGCGGTATATGGAAGAGCATCTCTGAACACACAGTGGATAGGCTACAGCAGCAACAGACCTATAAGTCTAAAAAATAAATGCGCAATAAAGTGAAACGAAATGAAAATACATTCCAAAAAACCTATTCCAAAGGGTTAAACCAGTGTGTCTTTACATGAATGGCACATCTCAGTTTCTGCAAACAAGCAAAAACAGCTTGTGTTTGAAGCCTGTGTGTTAGGAGTGTCAGGTGAAGGATGCATCTGGTGTTGATGACATACTGTACAGATAACGACAACAAGCAATATGCAACAGCACACACAACTGGAAGGTGTTGATCAAGATGACTGACGCTGTGAAAATGCTCTTCTGTAATTTAACAAGAACAAGATTATTGCACTGTACTTATTAACTAAACAAGAATTAGTAGTGTGATTAAAATTCAGATTTGATACATGGTTTTCTGTATCGTACGAGTCCCCTAACAGATGCGTTACGAATTCTCTACTGTAGTGGTAACAGCTGCGGACAGATGGCAATCTGTATTGAATTAGAACTGTCCTGTTCCCAGCACACTGAGAGCTGCAGATGATGAAGAAATTGTTTCAGGGGCATCGAAGCCCTCAGGTGAAATCTCGCTGTTCTTCACATTTTCCAGTAACCCCCCCCCCCCCCCTCTCTTTCTCTCTCTGAGGCTTGGAGAGGATTGGCTGATAGAGAGGAGCGCTGGGATTGGGTCCATTAATAGATATGCAACATCAGGGGAAATTGGGGACTGGGTGGACAGGTGGTGGGGTTGAGAGGGGGAAGGGGAAGGCAGGTGGTGGGGGAAGGGGAGGTTAGAGAGAGTCAGGGAGAGCAGTGGGTAGCCGGCGGTGCGGTCTGAATCCATTCTGAACCGTACCTTAAATCTTTGTCCCACACCCTATCCACAGCTTGGAGGCTTCAGTGCTACAACCTTCATTCACCCTCATTAATCCTTCATTACTATCTTCGTTATTGTGGAAACGCACTACAGTGACGTGCACCGTGACATCATCTCATTTTTGACAGCACAGCTTGTGTCACATGACTGGGTTTCTGTGGTAACTTTGGAGTTGGAGAATGTTGGAGACTTTCTCTTTTGTTTTTTGTTTTTTCCAAGAATCGTCTCGTGGTTTTCTTGTTTTTCTTCTATTTCCTCAGGATGAAGCTACCTTGCTCCAAGCTTTGTGGTGAAAAATGCACAATAGCAATGGCCTACATTTCTTTGTATTGATTTGTTAGAGTTTTTTGGGGGCGGTAATTGCGACTGTGGCCTTGCCATAGAATAGGCAACAAAACAGTGACAACAAAAATGAATCTGTATGTTGTATTTATATGCAGCATATACCATATCCAGCTAGTTATAATGTAATGTCCCTTTACTATCAATGTTTCAAATCATGTGGGTTGCTGTTTTGTAAGCAGTTTCCAAATACATAATCTTGCTTTTGTATCTCAACATTAAACAAGCGTCTCTATATTATTCACGTCAGAATGACTGTGCAAACCATCTCTTTTCACTTGGTTTTAGTATATTAGTATATTAGCGAAAAGGTTAACTGAAAAAAAACAAAAACAATTATGAGTATGTTAAATGTGGGATACTGCTCCAGCATTAGAGATAAATGTTTTAATTCAACCGTGGGAGGCAGGTCATTTTAATATGAAACTGAGGATGCGGGGAACATATTGCCTGTAATATTAATGAGCCGAGGATGAATATTAAGCTGAATATGAAGTTGAATATAAAGCTGAATATGAAGCTGAATACGGAGCTGAATATGAAGCTGAATATGAAGTTGAATATAAAGCTGAATATGAAGCTGAATATGAAGCTGAATATGAAGCTGAATACGAAGCTGGATACGAAGCTGGATACGAAGCTGAATATGAAGCTGAATATAAAGCTGAATATGAAGCTGAATATGAGCCGTCTGCGATGTGCTTCCTGAGCCGCCAGAACCCGGGCTTCTTCAGTCTGACAGCAGCTCACAAAATGGAGAATACTTTTAAAACATGGCCGTCATTAGTCGATGTTTACTGCTTCTGCAAGCCTGAAATAGGCAGAGCTCCATGGGCGGCATTAGCTTAATTAATTTCAGGAAAGAGTAAGTGTTTCTCGTTTCTTAATTTTGGGGAATACACTTGCCTGAGCCAAATACAGTGCCTGAGCCAAAGATCATCTGGTGGAAAGTCTTGTGTGGTTCCAGCCTGCTTTTAAGATGACCCAGCTGGATTGAAACTGGTTTTTAGATGGTTAAGCTGGCAAAGAAGTTGGTTGAGATGAGATCGCAACCATGTCAAACAGGCAACAGCTCATCACCAAATTTCAGATGGTATCCAGCTGGGGCAGAAGCTGGTTCCGGACAGATTCCATTTTGGGTTGGTAGCAGGAGTCATCATGGCTGCCTCTGCTCCTGCCTTTTTTACAGTACAGTACCGTACATTACCGCACTCATTGCCACCAAGTAACATACAAGTAATCAAATATTTTATCCTTTTGTTTTTCTGTGAATGATACAAGGTCACGTCTACTTGTCTAAGAACCTGGACAGCATTATTATTTTGGTTAATAATTTACTCTATAAATATTGTGGTGAATGTAAATATGTATCCATAATAATTTGGCCGATTTCCGAGAATATAAATAACAGATTAAAATGGTATCTGTTGCCAAAACAGCCTTCTGCTCAGGTGCCTAATGATAAGCACATCAAAGGATTTCATTTCATAAGTTGTTTTAATTGTCTGCTTATCATCAATGTGACCATCCTGCTTAAAGGAACATCTAAGCTTATCTGAGCTTGCCCCACACCCTGAAGAACAGAGCTAGACTAGGATAGCAGTCATATTAGCAGTGATTTCATCTTATCCTGTTTTTCCAATCTAAATGCAAGTTTGGCCTGTGTTATTGAATGAGGCAAAAGATGTATAATTTAATTGTGAAGCCTGCTCTGTTAGGAATCTAATAAAGCTTTTGATGAATAACGCTTTTTTCCGGTCCGCTTCTGCTGTCAGGGAGAATGTTCCTCCACCAAGCCAGCACTGGCTATGGCAGCTTCCTGTTAAAACATGCAGTACTTCTCCTTTCCTGTTACTATCATTAAGATCTCCTCTGAAGTTTGTAAGATAAAAGAAATGCTTAATTTTCTTTAGGTCAAACTGTGCTTAAATGTCAATTAAAAGCAGATATGGCTCTCCAGGGGATGGGCTGTTTCCCCTTTAATTCGTAATTTACCACTCCACACCTCGGCTCTTCTCTAGCTCATCCAGCTCCATATTGATTGCACCGGTATCTGCTGGCTCCTGTTTCGAGGCGCCAGCTCCAGGGCCCTACCCTAACTGCGCTCCTATGAGTGATGACAGTCGCGCGTAAGAACATTATGAAGTATAATGACAGTGCACAAGACATTCAGCACTGCGCCAGTCGCCATTTTGATTAGACTGCTGCCATGGCTGTGGGAAGCTTGGTCTCGTGGGGCCTCAGAGTCTCTGCCTCCACTGGAAAGCCTGTGTATGTGTCCCCGTGCGTGACATTATGTTGTTCCAGCTTGTCCTCGTCTTTCGGAGAATATGAGAGTGTTTTTATCCTGTGTGGTCAGCTGAGACATTCTGTCACCCTGTGAGCTGAGCACGCATCACTTCCTGTCCGCATCTCTCATCTGGGCCTTACTGATCTCAGCCCACATCAGGCAGTCCGGTTCAGCCAATGCATTCCTCAAGTAATATTACTGCATAGATCCACTGCAATGTGACTCATCGTTAGAACAACCGAAGCATCTGCTACTGAAGGCGTGTTTGTGAATGTTTTTTCTTTGGATTCTTTAGGGGAGTGTTGTGGTAAGAATTCAGTCTGCTTCAGAAATTGTCCACCCGCAGTATGTAAGTTCTTTGTAGAATCAACTCTGATAGAGAAGATGTTGGGCCTATTGGACTCATGGAGGCTGATAGTCTTGATGAATACATAAGCTACAGCAACTATTGAAAGAAGCTTTGCTATTCCCAGTCCCCAGTCCCCTCAGTGGATCACCCAAAGAAACAGTCCATACACACCACATCATTTAAAACCAGGGTTCCTCGTGTTCCCCCACCATCAATCATCTGTGTCCTCGGTACTGGTTCCAGTCTGGTAGACCCTCCAGCTTTCCCCATTAACAAGTGAGCTACAGAGTGATTGATCACCGCGCCACTGTTGCATGACAGAGTCCCCTGCAAGCTGGATCGGAGGAGGGGAACACAGTGAGGGTGTTGCGGGAAGTACAGTGCCGTGAAAAAGTACTTGCTTCCCTTCCTGATTTTTCTCTATTATTACACTGATTGGTTTCAGCAAATTATAGTGAGGGTTTGGCTGCAATTATTGCTGCTAAAGGTAGTGCAGCCGGTTATTAAGTTTAAGGGGGCAATTACTTTTGCACAGGAGTGACTTCCATGTTTGATAATTTTTTTCGTTAAATAAAGGAATTAAATTTTATGTTTACTTAGGGTCCCTTTGTCTAATATGCCATTTTGTCTAAAGGTCTGTAACTGTTCCGTGTGACAAATATGGAATAATAGAGGAAAGCAGGAAGGGGGCAAATACTTTTCACGACTGTTCTTTCCTTACTCGAAGGTACAGTATAAAAAGAGGCGTTTGCTCTTTGTTTACCTCAATGTACTTCACCCGTGAAACCTGAGGAGTTAAATACTACGGTGAAACAACACACAGATTGCTAGCCTTGCTGTTTGTATGGTTGCTGTTTTCATGGCATCATGCTGGATTATGATTTTATGCTTTGTACACTTCCCCTGGCTGCAACCTCACACTTTTCTTTCTAGTTCGGCTTATCGCCTGCCTGGGAAGACTGGCTGGTGCCAAACTTTGCATAGTAAATTAAATCGGATTCAGCGGGTGGGGGGGGGGGGGGGGGGGGGTCTTTGTTATAATTAACCCCCGTTTGAATGAGTGCTATTTCAGTCAATTCGCTGCCTGATGAATTGCTTTCATTTCATAGGGAAATTCCATAGAATGAATGGCACTTCAGCAGATGCAGGTACGTGAGACGCTGCTGCAGTGGTTGTTTGATTTAGTCAATGTGGCGCAGCTTTCAATGAGGTTTAAATCACGGCCTCTTAAAATTTTTACGTGCCTATTGACTGTAGATGATGTGAGAAAAACGCTTGTTTTCAGTTCAAGTGGCAACTGCAGAATGCACAGGCAGCTTTTTTTTGCATGGGCGTGGGGCACATCCACAAATCACTGTACTGTCTGACTCCGTCTGAATGGCTATGCTGTCAGTGTGTGTGTTTTGACACCAGAGTAATGTGTGAATTAAGTGTACTGCCAATTGGAAAAACATGTGCTCTTTGTACCCATCTGTGGACTAACCTAGTGATCGACTGGTGTCTGGACCAAAAGTCACTGCACACGCCCCGGCCTTTGAACTTCTGAGGCTTGGGCATGGGGTTTTTGTATCCATGGTAACAGCAGTTGTAAGTTGTGGAGGCGCTGGAGTAAAGAGGCCGGAGTGATTAATGCATACACAGTTGTCTTTTTCAAAGATGTGCATCACAGGCAAATTGTAATTTGACATATGTGCCAACTAGTATGCATTTCTGTTTTCTTACTTGGTTAATCTTGTTGAAATTAATCAAATTAAAAACACTGCATATAATTACCCGTTAAAAAAAGCAGAATTGCTTCAACTAAACCGCTTCACTGTACGTACAGGCAGTGTGTACATTATGTCCCGGAGAGATACGTGTGTACATTCAGTGAAGCTGCAGTGTGCGAGTATCTCGTTCTCAGCGAATATTCTCTTTCATCACCACAGCAGAAATAGTGCGCAAGGCCCGTACAGCATGAAGACCCGTCTTAATGTTACGTGCAGCCCGTTACCGGGGGCCAAGTGCGGCGGTGCATGAAACCTCTGCAATTAGACGGACGGGATTCCCAGATTGTGACACTCGGGCGGGCGTTGAAACGCAAACTCAGTACCTAACGCAGCCGCTGGAGTCACCGCCGCTGAAGCCTGCTGGGTAAAATCTGAGGCCGTGAATGATTACGTCATTATTACCCCTTTGGGGAGTAGATTTTTGGAATTACTTTTTTTTTTTTTTTTTTAGTTGGTGGGTTTTAGAACCCCATTGCTTTCCAATTAACAGTAATGATAATTGATAATTGTAAATACAAATCACGTATTTGTGATCTTACACGTTGAAGGGTTAAAGGTTCAAGCTGGGCATCTCACCTTTATTTGAGCCTTTGTCCAGTTCTGTTGTTCTCATTAATGTTGGGTCTACAGTTTACAGACTGCGAGTGAAATACCAGGCCAGTTTTGTCAGCCTCCAAAAATGTATTGATATATCTCATTATTGATTGCCAAGTTTAGGGATTTTTTCCAGCAGCTGTCCGTGTAGTTGCAGTTTGTGTAGTAATGAAAGACAGGGAGGAGCAGCAGGCCCAGAGAGCTCACTGCATCTGAGTTTATTCCTATTTTAGAACTGACTGGCATGAAACAGCCTGGGGCACAAATATTCCCCATAGACAAGATTCATGTGTGTTGGATGGAAACTAGTCACCCAGGAGGGCCATATTTGAGCCACAATGGCTCTGCCAAAGCTGACAGGTGGCTAGGGGGTCCATGGCCTGGGTTTGACTCATTGGTTATTTGCTTACTGCTAACCATGAGAGAGAGGGGGTGAGGGAGGAAGACAGAGAGAGAGAGAGACAGAGAGAGGCCTTTTTTTTTTTTAGAAGGCATCAGAACTGTTTTAATTAAAAGAACTTGGAAGTGTGAAAGGTTTCAAGCCCCATAAATGCCCTCTGTGACTGTCATAACGGAATTCATATTTCGAGCCAGCATTAGAAAAGTTCTCAATGACGTAGCCTTGAAAATAGCGTGCATACAATAAAATGTAAACCATTCGCCACAACCAGCTGGACCTGGCAGCTCCATAGAGCACCCTTCAGTTTAACAATCATACAGCACAGAAGCTAGGATTAGGAACCGCGAATATTAAATATAGGTTTTATAGGAGGGGAGTGGTTTAGCATACACATGCCCATTATATATATATTTTTATTAATAACTTATAGCATATGCATTGATTAAAAATATTGTTTGTTGGTTGCCAGTACTTTTCATCACGACAGTGTCAGATGATCAGAAATTCCAGTGCCGGTATTTTCTTTATTTTAGAGCCGGGCTTAAATCTGCTTTAACTTATTCAAAAGGCGTGTGTGCTATTACAGTACATTCTGGACATGGACGACACTTAAATTATTTACATCATTTTAGTGGGTAAAAACCAAGAGGAAGTGCATTCCCCGGTGCAAGAGCCACTGGTGAAAAAATCCTTCTCTTTCCCCATAATGGTAGCTTATAATATACATTATAAGTTCGAGCGTTGAGCATACTGAGAAAATTAATTCCTGTATGAGTCACATAAATTCTTCTCGCGTGTTATAGTGTGTATTGAGTCAACTGTTCTGTTCGAATCTGTGATGACGTTAGCCTGTGTTTTCTCCCGTTAATGGTGATAAGCGGTATTCCACTAAGCGGGCGCCTCTCGCGGGGCTAGTGCGGTAAACGCCCTAGGAGATGTCAGAGAAGGGTGTTATTTTTTCACGTCTCTAGAAGATTCTATTTATAATAGATAGCCGCAATAGCTCAGCTATAACTGAGTCTGCTTGTGCCCGACAGCCATTTGGAGTCATATGACCCGCCGCTCATACCTAAGGTATCTCCAGTGACAATCCAAACTCCGCTGCCGCTTGGAGCGTCCTACCAGGACACGCATTCCCCTCGCGCAGCACCGCGCCGAACTCGTTCGGAGGATGTACAACGCTGCGAAGTGTCTGCAAGAAGACCTTGGATTTTAACTTAAAAAAAACAAACCGCACAGACCGTGACTGAAGCGACAGCTGAAAATTGACACACCGGAATTACTCATTAAAAAACCGCGATGCCAGAGGAAAAAGGTAATGCGGGCATGACAGCTGATTTGGCGATGATACAGTTTGGTATAGTATGAAACAAGCTTCTTGCTAATGAAACAGTTAGGCTGTTACCTAGGTCATCGAAGCCTGCAAATCGCTACATTTAGACTACAGTTTAGAAGACATAATCCGATGTATTTTGTGAAAATTCCACAGAGAACAGCTGAATACATTTCGGAAGGTATATCAGGAAATGTTACCTGTATTTGCAAGTGCACCTGCTATTGCTGGTCGTAATGACATGCTGTATAAAACGCTTAAATCCAAAAGAAAATGCACTATGCCTACTGCAAATACACAATTCTTCACAAACTGTTAATAGAGCGTGTTTATTACTTCCCTTAATAATATAATGGATTTTATTACCAAAATAAATCACACAATTACAATCTGCTGGAGCACCAACTCATGCTACTCCTCAGTGTGTTGTTTATTATGAACGGTTTTATTGTGATTAATGGTATTGCCTTTTCCCTTAGCTTCCTTTTAACCGACACAACAACAAACATCGCCAACAAAACATCCTGTGGAACATTAGCTGAATATTGCAATAAACAAGATATGTGCTTTTGGCCGTTTCTGTGTTGGACAAATGCTGTGTTTGGGCCCCAAACGATATGAAATGCATGCTAATAATTAGCATTAATAAACAACGCGCCTGTTCCTTGGCGCGTTGCCAATGGATACCTGCTGGAACAGACTGCAAAAATCCACCCGTCTTGAAATCTCAGCATGTCTGGCGATAACGTGCGGTGTCAGATGGAGGCACAGTGCCCCTCTGCAGACGGCACTCGCAAAGGACACGGTGTGAGCTCAGGGCGGGTTCAGCTTGTTATTGGTGTGATGTTGTTGAACCGTGTTCCAGAAGGGGTTTTTGCCAGCTGAGCTAGTATACTGGGACGGGGGGGGGGAAGGGAAACCGCTATAAATATCTGTGTTTGGTACCCTTAAGTCTGGCATGGCTGCCAGAATCCTCGTTTGTCTGGGAGGTATGGACAATGGGATTATAGTGTGAGAATCCTGGGCAGGGTGGCTGTTTTGGGACACATGACACACAGAGGCCCTGGCGGAACCCCCCCCCCACGCCCCAGACAAACACACACACACACACACAGGCGCAAGGGCACTGTACCCTCAAAGTGATGCAACGGTCAGCGGAGAGCGCAGGCCAGCCAGAGCGACAGCGCTCACCCCCGTGGCCGCGGTAAACCAGCCGAGGAGGATGTGTTTTACACGTGACCGCGCTCGCTCCTGAATAATGCAGCTCGGGCCTTATCTCTCCAGCCCTCTGTCTAATGCACCTCGGGGATCCTGCAGGGCTCCACTTCCCCTGCTCTAATGCCCCTTTCCCTGCCCTGCGTGGAGGTTTACTTTTGGCGTTTTTATCTCAGGGCTGCTGGTGCTGAGAGGGCGGGGGGGGGCGGAGGGGGGGGCCACTGAAGTGCAGGCTGCTGGTGGCTCCTACGTGAGGTGGCCACATTTTTTTGTAGTGTTACCCGTGGATACGGGAGGAACGGGGCGTGGTTCAGGAGACGGGTAGCGCTCCTGAACGAGGGTTTGAGACACTGTGCGTGAGATGCACCTGGAAGAGGGCAGTCTGTGGTGCATGTGAGGACGTTACCTGGAAGAGGGCAGACTGTGGCGGTGTTACCTGGAAGAGGGCAGTCTGTGATGACGTTACCTGGAAGAGGACAGTCTGTGATGATGTTACCTGGAAGAGGGCAGTCTGTGGTGGTGTTACCTGGAAGAGGGCAGTTTGTGATGACGTTACCTGGAAGAGGGCAGTCTGTGGCGGTGTTACCTGGAAGAGGGCAGTCTCTGATGACGTTACCTGGAAGAGGGCAGTCTGTGACTATGTTACCTGGAAGAGGGCAGTCTGGCGGTGTTACCTGGAAGAGGACAGTCTATGATGACGTTACCTGGAAGAGGGCAGTCTGTGGCGGTGTTACCTGGAAGAGGACAGTCTCTGATGACGTTACCTGGAAGAGGGCAGTCTGTGACTATGTTACCTGGAAGAGGGCAGTCTGGCAGTGTTACCTGGAAGAGGACAGTCTCTGATGACGTTACCTGGAAGAGGGCAGTCTGTGACTATGTTACCTGGAAGAGGGCAGTCTGTGACACACGTGAGACGTTACCTGGAAGAGGGCAGTCTGTGGCGGTGTTACCTGGAAGAGGGCAGTCTGTGGCGGTGTTACCTGGAAGAGGGCAGTCTGTGATGACGTTACCTGGAAGAGGGCAGTCTGTGGCGGTGTTACCTGGAAGAGGGCAGTCTGTGATGACGTTACCTGGAAGAGGGCAGTCTGTGGCGGTGTTACCTGGAAGAGGGCAGTCTGTGATGACGTTACCTGGAAGAGGGCAGTCTGTGACACACGTGAGACGTTACCTGGAAGGGGGCAGTCTGTGGAGCACATGACACCGTTACCTGCCGTTTCCTCTCAGACGGCGACCTTGTGATTAGCCTCGTGTAATTACTGCTCTTGAGGTGAGGGGGCGGAGTCACCGTCCTGCCATCTGTGTACAGTTTGGCTGAGAAGGGGAGGTGGGGAGGCGGGGAGGGGGGGGAAGGAGGGTAATTACTGCAATTTCCACATTCCATCTGTGGCAAAGGCTTTCATTCAGCGCATTACACAGGCACACTTGTGGTTCAGGTTCAATGCGTTTCCTGCACTGGACTAAATCGTGATGCCAACGTGCATTTCCCTCTCATAGTTTGGGACTGGAACTCAGTATACGGACAACGTTGCTTTATAGCAGAATATCTATGGGTCAGGGCCCAAGAGCATATGAGCTGGGTCCCAGAATGAGTCTGTATGCCACTAGGCTATGCTAGTATGTGTGTTGGATGGGCTGTGACAGATACTCTGCTCCACACTAGGAGGTGTGCTTCAGACTCACAGTGTTATTGACGATATTTGGCTAAAGACTAAAACAGGAATAGCAAATATAAGCGCAAAAAGCATCAGTAATAAATGAAAACAGAGTTGGGGACGGAGAGAGAGAGGTTGAAAGATTAATTAATTGAAACGGACACATGCGGCTCGCTGTTGATTTGATTCCGCAGACCAGGGCCTTTGTCCGAGTCCACGGCCTCGTTCCGAAAATGCTGAACCACATTCTTTTTTACTGCTTCCTATTATGAGGGAATCAGTATTCATTACCCAGCATTCCTGCTTCTGGCCCACGGGGAGCAGCAACCAACAAAAGGAAATTAATCTGGGAGCCGTGTTGGGGGGAAAAAATCGTATCATTTCTTTGTAGTTTAACAACAGTTTATACGGAGGAAAAACAGCTGACACATATTTGACAGGCCGCAGAGGGCTGCCTGGCTCCAGCATCCCCTCACAGTCCTGAGTGTCCGTCCTTAGGTTACTAGGTTACCATATTTATCCTGAGCCAGTGACCAACATGGTTTCCCTTATTTTCTGTGATTGAAAATGATACAGGTTCTCAGGCACGTGTACTAACTACACGTGCCCAGTACACACGCTCACAAACACAATTATGGACTGTGTGCATACACTCCAATCTAGTCTGAACACATGTTCTGACAAATATAGTGCATGGTGTCTACCTCTTAACACTTGTGTTTGCATTGTCCAATAGGGCGCACTGGATAAGAGCAGAATACCATAGAATTGTTGACACACACACACACACACACACACACACCTTTTCTGCTGTGTCATTATCTCTTTGAAAACAGGTGGCTAGGAGGCTAAATCTCCGTTGCTCTTGTTCAGCACAGGCTAAAGTGATATATTAGTACTGAATGCTGAAATACGAAGCTCTCTGTGACCCAGAGCCTACCTTTCATATTTGCTGTGCTTTTGTGGGCTGTTTCTCTCTCTGAACCGTTCATTTGCAAACTCAAACCATTGTGCTGCTCTCGTGCATGACAGTGTAGCAGTGTGCTATCTGTGTTGTTCCGAGTCTGGGCCTTTCACGAGCTCAGCCCATTATTAAGCTGATTTTATTACCCTGGTTTCAAAGCTAATGATTTTGTTATGTTTCCTAAGGCAAATTGAGCACATGCATAAAAGTGTGATTTCATATTGTGAAAACAACTATGAAATGTTGGCTGGGTCCTGAGGCTGGGGGGACAGCGGGTGTGGCGGCTGGATTGAGTATGCTCTCATGCGACGCATCGTTCAGTTGCGAAACGAGATTTTGTTTGATGGGAAAATGGGGGCTTTCATGCTTTTGTAAATACATCCTTCGAGCTGTGTGTGCTTTCGTGCTCTGGCACCGCGGCCACAGTGGAGTGCAGTGTGTCCCTGTCTCTCTGGATGAGGGTCATGAGACGCAGGGCGGGGACGCACTGTGCGGTTACGCAACAATCCTGAGCACAAGACAGCGGATGCCAGACACTCTCACTCTTTCTCCCGCTGTCTCTCTTTGACGTAGTCTGCCTGCCACTTAGTGAGCCTCTCTCAATCTCCATACCCCCCCCTCTCTCTCTCTCTCTCTCTCTCACTCTCTCTCTCTCTCGCTGTCTCTCTCTCTCCATCTCCCTCTCTCTCTCCCTCTCTTTCTCTCTCTCCCTCTCTCTCTCCATCTCCTTCTTTCTCTCTTTCTCTCTCCCTCTCTCTCCATCTCCCTCTTTCTCTCTTTCTCTCTCTCACTCCCTCTCTCTCTCTCACCCTCTCTCACCCTCTCTCTCCCTCTCTCTCACTCTCACTCTCACTCTCTCTCTCTCTCTCCAGCTGTTCATGAATCACCGCGTTTGTTCTTTTTAAAGACCGACCCACCCCGACTCTTATGTCACGCCGCGCATGGCTGCAGTGAGCCGAGGGATGAGGTGGGATCGGTTGGTAAGGAAGAGCCCTGCTGCTTGACCTGAAGGTCGTGCCTCTGATTCTGGGTGGCCCTCTGCAGCTGCAGCTAAGAGCAGGGCTTAAACTGAACCCCTTCTGCAAAAATCCTGAGCGTGCGGTTCATGTGCCGCAGACATACCAACTAGGTGATGAGTGCAGCCGGGTAGGTTAGTCTAGCGAGCGTGCGCATTATTGGAATGATTGGGTACAAAAGCACATAGTGATTCTATCCATGCTGTCTTTGAGGACTTGCATTGCAGACATTGGTGGTGCTGATAGCATTAGCTGACTGGTCTCTGTGTGTGTGCTGTTTGGTACGGGTGGTTTTTTTTTTTTACTGTTTATCTGCTGACTCCAGGGATCCTCGGAAAGGATGTAAATTTGACTAAAGGTAGAAATGATCTGCAGGACAAGTTTAACAGTGTTCACAGCCTTCCATAGCTACTGTTGAACTCTGCTCGGTCGACGGATTTGGCTTCATAGCAGGTTGTTACACAGAACCGTAATGAAGCAAGGACCGGAAGGGTCAAAAGCATTGGCATCAGGTGTAAATGTGTGTAAACCCCCACAAATCACAGAGTTTCATTTTTAGTGTCACTCAAGATCACAACTGAGGTCAGGTCCCTCTTGAAAAAGACATTTTAATATAAGTGGGACTCACCTGGTTAATACAGAGATACTTTTATTAGACATGGCAGTATGTCAACAGGAGAAGGCACAGCATAGCGAATGATGGTGCAACACCGCTCGGTAGCGCTAGCGTGGCACTTTACGACACTTCTTGAGCTTTTTACGACTCAGGTCCTAACTCCATAAAACGAGATGCAGTATGTTTTTGTCATCTGTCGTGAAATGTTTCAGCATGACATCATGTCAAAATCACTTTTTTAGATGGATAAATTCTAGTTGCCAGGCCTCTTTAATCATCACATTGAGGCAGACAAGTCTTTTCCCCTTGTAAAAAGGATTTATAATCTTTGTCAAGGTTCCATTCATTTTCTTTAGCCAGTAACGGGCTGAGCACTCTCTTATGAAAATTACCGATTATCCTTAGCGCTGCTATTCACAATTAATGGAACACTAACTGGCATTTTATTGGTACCAGAGTTCCAATAAAATGTTCCAATAAAAAAACGTTTGTCTTAAGTCCTAGACATAGGCCAAACCTTAGGCTTACCGAAATCCAACTGTTTTGAACATCATTAAGAAGAAAGAGATCCCTGGTGAGCTCAAAGGGCCTGGTAGGTCAAGGAAGTCCTCTGCTGTTGATGACTGAAGAATTCTCACTGTGATGAAGAAAAACCCCCAAACACATGTCCAACAGATCAGAAACACTCTTCAGGAGGCAGGTGTGTGTCAGTGGCTACTGTCTACAGAAGACTTCATGAACAGAGCCACAGAGTATACAGTCAAAGATGCAAACCACTGCAAAAACAGGATGGCTATGTTACATTTTGCTAAGAAGTGTGTACCTAAAAGAGCATGTGTGTCTGCCGAAGGTACTGGCTCATTGTCTTCATCGATGATGTAACTGCTGATAGGAGCAACATAATTAGCTCTGAAGTGTACAGAAGCATCTTATCTGCTCAAGTGCAAGCAAATGCTTCCAAACTGATTGGACGGCACTTCATTTTCATTCCGCAGCAAGATAAGGATCCCAGACATACAGCTAAAGCAACAGAGCACTTTCTCAAAGCCAAAAGCTGGAGTCATTCACCTGAACTGAATCCAATCGAACAGGCGGTTGAAATGTTGACGAGAACTTCCACCTACCCCCCAAAACAAGCAGGAGCTCAAGATGGCAGAGCATGACCAGAGAAGACACTGGTGATGTCAACGAGTCACAGACTTAACAGTAATTACATGCAAAGGATATGTGACTAAACACAACTAAAATGTTCATTTGTATACCATTAATATGTCCCAAAAGTTATAGTGTGTCGGGGGAGAGGGGTGGGGGTACAAAAAGTTCTGTCATTTCTACATGGTGTTTTTGTCTCAACCATTATGGAACTCACTGTATACAAAAATACATCTTAAATCTTTAAAGAGAAGTTAGAGGAGTGCGTGCAGTGTATGTTTTAGATTGGGTTTTTTATTTTCTGCTGTCTGTTTTGTATTTAATCAAAAGCAGGAGCACTTAGTTTGATTCTGACTGCATTGCACCACACTGTGATACGAGAAACAGCTCACAGTGGTTTATAACCGTTTAGTTTGAGGAGCCAAACCTGAGGCAGAACTGTCTGCCATTGCAATCTGTTGTGATGTCAGAGAACTCCATTGTAGTTAACCAAACCTCCTTACGAAGAGTCCTTCTATAAAATGGGTTACGTTTTTCATTCACTGCTGCAAATGTAGGGGTGCACACAGAAATGAGAAAGAAACAGCACTGCTAAGGTCACAAATAGGAAAGGGCATTTGATAAAAGTTTTTCCAATTCAGAAACATAATTACTCATGGCTCCACCGGTGGGCCCTGGCAACTAGTTTCATGTAACTAGGAGGCTTTGCTTATCTTCCAGTGAGCGATCTGTTGAACGATATATCAGAGCCAATCCTTCTGTACAGTCAGGCCTGGTACATATGTACAGACAGGAAGTGACATGTTCAGGCTCAGTTGCTTATGTAGAGACGGGAAATCAGAAAGGCAGACATATCAAGGCAAAATCCATATGTACTTATGTACAGACATGTTCAGAGACATCAGGTCCAATTTGTATGTACAGACAGGAAGTGACACAGGCTCCCGATCAGGTGCACAACAGCGCTCTGCTGGCTGGTTCTGTTTAGGACTGAGCGCCTCACCCCTCTGGCTGACGACACAGAGTGCGCCTCTTTGGCAGACCTTCAGTCAACCACATGTTTCAAATAAAATGTACGCTTTTGATGTCCCCCCGATTCCTTTATGAGGATAATATTTTTCTCAAAAATTCTTGTCTTGATTGATAACATGCTCTGGCACCGAATACACGCAGATGTTATTAAAGTATTAGCTCCCAGCTGGAGCGTTGCCTCTGTTTGTCCTTCTCATTGCAGTCCTCTCACTGTTTTGATTGCATTTGTCCAACTCGTGCTTTCCTATGAAACAATTCCCAGAGTTCATTATGCCATAGATTGTAATCTACAAACTGGTCTAGAAACGACGGACGCGACTCCACCAGAAACATCATTTTCATAATCAGGTTTATGTTCTGCTACCCATTGCTGGTCGGTCGTCCAAAGTAAAGCAAAGCGCTGTTTTCTTTTGAGGAAATGCATGCGTCTCACGCCCCTCAAACCCTTATCTTTCAGGCCGAGTGCCCAGGGAAAGAGGGAAATTGGGAAAACGGGGATGTTGTCCTTGGATTGGGAAGCGTGTTGATTTTGTTCAGGCCTGCTGGCATTTTTACCTTCAGGCAGGCTGCTCAGTCTCATAAAAGTGTCCCATTTTGTGGTGCAGAGAGGAATAAATTCTGTGAGCTCCAGTAATAACACTTGGTTCATGTTGCTTTCTGATTTTCTCTGTGCAGAATGGGTCAGTTGTGTGAGCATTTCAGTGATCGTTTCCAGTGCCAACTCAGCTATTTTCGCTCACTCTCATTTCAGGTTAAAACTAAGTCAAGGTAAAATGTGTCACTTTGTACAAAACCGAAAATGCAATTCTCTTTCAAAGCAATGTTTGTACTGATATTATATTTGTGTTATGAGATTCCTTACCCAGACCTCTTCACAGGGACTAGCCTGAAATGAGAGACGGTGAAGCACACTGGGCTCAGAGAAATACACTCTGTTTAATGTCTTAAATTATACTACGTTTAATGTCTTAAATTATACTCCATTTAATGTCTCTGTTTAAATTATATTTGTGTTTCTTGCTTGATGATAGATACACTTTAAACTGGATCATTGATCTTCCCAGGAGGCTTTGCTTCCCCTATTCTTTTTTTTATCCAAAGTGACTTACAGTTGGTTAGACTAAGCAGGGGACAATCCCCCCTGGAGCAATGTGGAGTTAAAGGCTCAAGGGCCCAACAGCTGTGTGGATCCCAGTCATGTACCTTAACCTCTACGCTACAGGCTGACCCGTAGTTTAGGTACAGTAGGCCGGTCATGTACCTTAACCTCTACACTACAGACTGACCCGTAGTTTAGGTACAGTAGGCCAGTCATGTACCTTAACCTCTACACTACAGCCTGACCCGTAGTTTAGGTACAGTAGGCCAGTCATGTACCTTAACCTCTACGCTACAGCCTGACCCGTAGTTTAGGTACAGTAGGCCGGTCATGTACCTTAACCTCTACACTACAGGCTGACCCGTAGTTTAGGTACAGTAGGCCAGTCATGTACCTTAACCTCTACACTACAGGCTGACCCGTAGTTTAGGTACAGTAGGCCAGTCATGTACCTTAACCTCTACACTACAGGCTGACCCGTAGTTTAGGTACAGTAGGCCAGTCATGTACCTTAGCCTCTACACTACAGCCTGACCCGTAGTTTAGGTACAGTAGGCCAGTCATGTACCTTAGCCTCTACACTACAGGCTGACCCGTAGTTTAGGTACAGTAGGCCAGTCATGTACCTTAACCTCTACACTACAGCCTGACCTGTAGTTTAGGTACAGTAGGCCGGTCATGTACCTTAACCTCTACACTACAGCCTGACCCGTAGTTTAGGTACAGTAGGCCGGTCATGTACCTTAATCTCTACACTACAGCCTGACCCGTAGTTTAGGTACAGTAGGCCGGTCATGTACCTTAACCTCTACACTACAGGCTGACCCGTAGTTTAGGTACAGTAGGCCGGTCATGTACCTTAACCTCTACACTACAGCCTGACCCGTAGTTTAGGTACAGTAGGCCGGTCATGTACCTTAATCTCTACACTACAGCCTGACCCGTAGTTTAGGTACAGTAGGCCGGTCATGTACCTTAACCTCTACACTACAGGCTGACCCGTAGTTTAGGTACAGTAGGCCGGTCATGTACCTTAACCTCTACACTACAGGCTGACCCGTAGTTTAGGTACAGTAGGCCGGTCATGTACCTTAACCTCTACACTACAGCCTGACCCGTCATGGCCGTGTCCTGTCAGAAGGGTGAGAGCAGATGATTGGGGCTGGGTGATTACGAGCTCATGGCCAATCAAGTGAAGCATCTGCAGTTAGATGATACCGTGTTTTTACTGTGAACTATATAAAGACATACCGTGCGTGAGTGTATGGAGTGTATGGACAGTAAACAGCCAAGTCTCATGAATGGCCACAAAGTCGTTCCCAGGTCTGCATCTGTACAGGATGGGGCTTTCTGCTGGTTTTATTTTTTATTTTTTTGGCGAAGGGAGTCACTAAATCACAGGCCAGGGTGTTGTAGTGATTAATCTGTATTTGTGATGTAGTCGCTCCCAAGACTCAACAAAAACTGTATTTATATCCGATAATAAAAGGCCACAGAGGCCTCAGAGTTGTATTCTGAGTGGTCGTCCTGGCCTGAACTCTGGCTGTGTTTGCAGTGATTGCCTTCAGAAACAAGACTGAAAGTACAGATAATACTGTAAATGTTCAGAGAATTACAGTAAGTCAATGCATACTTCCAGTCATTTATGAAAACGGATACAATGACGCCTTTGTGTTGAAGATGGCTGGTGTTGTTCATCCTCGATTTGGTTACATCTGCATATCACGATTTTACAGATTTGCATATTTGTTTGTGTTAGCATGCAAACCACTCGCAAACAGTTGTGTGTGTGTGTGTGTACCTGCGTGTGTGTGCGTGTGTGTTTCTGCTAGCATGTGAGTGTGTATCTGCTTGCCTGTGTTTGTATGTGCATATGTGTGTATGAGTACAGCTGGTTTACTCTCTCTCTCCCTCTTTCTCTATCACGCTCTCTCTCCCTCCCTCTCTCTTCCTCTCTCTCTCTCTCTCTCTCTCTCTGTTTTTCTGCAGTCTTCCACCAGCAGGCTGTCCACAGCCCATTGGATCAGAAGCAGGCCAGCTCCATCCCGTGCCAGAACTGTGGAAAGGCCTGCAAGGGGGAGGTTCTGCGCGTGCAGAACAAACACTTCCACATCAAGTGCTTCGTCTGCAAAGGTAGGGCCCCGCCTCTCCACTCTCAGGGCCACGCTTAAAGGCCAAAGCCTCGCCTTACCGCCCCCCGGGGTCGTAGATCAAAGGCCAAAGCCTCGCCCTACTGCCCTCAGGACCGTGGATAAAAGGCGAAATCCCCCCCTCTCTCATACCGATAGGTAAAGGCAAATGTCAGAGTGTCTGCGCTGGGCGTGGCCTTCGGTGCTATGCGAGGCCCAGCTGGTGGCAGATATCAGCGAGGACAGCGCGAGCTTAGCATGCTACGAAGAGCTCGCAGGCCGCCGCAATCATGGGGGGCTTAAGAAGATCGAATGCGCGTCTTCCACGTACAGAAATGCAAACATTTTTTCCCCTCGCGGTACACATGCATGAAGTGAACAGGTGCTCCACACTGGCGGCTCCCCTGCTTTCAAACACAGGCTACAGAGCGGTCAACGTTATGGCATATTGTGGAGAAAACAACCGAAAGAAAAGAAAGTCGAAACGAGTCTTTTGAGCACCTGAATCATAATTTCCTGCCGTGCGTCTTGGATGGGTGTGGTCCCCCTTTGTCCCGTGCGCGGGGGCCACTTCCCCCAGCTGGGGTTGTGTTATTGCAGCGTTGTTTTGTACACACGTGCTGTTGCTAAGAGACCAGGGGTCATTTGACAGCCGGTGCTTCCTGGAGGTCAGCGCGCGTACAGTACGGGAGGACAGGGAACACGTAAAGACACCCGCACGCATTCCGAACGCTTCAGTCACAGAGCGAGGTGCCCCTGCTTATCGCCTGCATAAATGGCCTTAATGTAATACCATGTCCCTTCAACTTGAGATGATGCCCAGATTGAAAGAGGATTGCGGTAATTTATCTGCTAAAGATAATCGAGATCTTAAGAGAGCAGTTGTTTTGCTAATATGTGGACTTTGGCTGGCAGCCTGTAGATTACCTTATGGGAAAACCACCACTGAAATAGCTAATTGCTATTTAGCCTACCTTCTGATCATCTAGTAATGAATCGCTTTCATTCCATTCCGCTTTCATTGCTGAGACAAAATATGGACCTTTTTCCATGTAGATTATTTCAGTGAATACTTATTCATAATAAATGTGTTAATTTCTTGCCTTGTCAGACAGCTGCTGTTCTGTAAATAGGTCAGTAATAACCTGGCTTCATAGATTAATCTCTATATTAGAAAATGGTAAGAAGATGCTAATTTGTATACCGGGAAACCAACAATGGTGATGCAGTTTAGCAGGGCTTTCCCGTTTCATTGTGAGCCCCTACAGTGTAATTCTGCCCTAAGAATGGGAAAGCAAACGAACTAAAATAAAAAAAAATGGGTAGTTGATGAAATGTTGAGAATTAATTCAGCGCACCCCGTGAAATGGATCTGAAGTCCTGGGTGAGTCTTGACACAGCCTGGTGGTATAAAATTAGAAGTTTTATCCAGCGGTTTATCACCAATTAGCACTAATGGCAGTGCTCATCAGCACAGCCTCTGTGTGACTCCATTGGGGTCCCACTAATAGCACAGTGTTTGTCATCATGAGCAGTGGATCATTGGTTTTTGCTCACTTTAACGCGTTTGCTTTCACTGCGATGACTGACTGGACTGCAGCGTGACCCAGGCCCAGCTCCAACCCTGGTGTTTTCATCATTAAAGAATTCTTACCTAATCTGTACACACGTAGCGGAGCCTCACGCCCCACTGCGATGTTATTTCCCTCCCGAAATGATAAAATCACTCCAGATGTCAATGTCATTAACAGACTTGAATCTGGCACTTTCCCAGAATTGTCGATAGCAGCCGAAGGCTAATAATTACATTACACTACATTATTGGCATTTGGCAGATGCTCTTATCCAGAGCGACGTACAGTTGATTAGACTAAGCAGGAGACAATCCTCCCCTGGAGCAGTGCAGGGTTAAGGGCCTTGCTCAAGGGCCCAACGGCTGTGCAGATATGATTGTGGCTACACTGGGATTAGAACCACCGACCTTGCGTGTTCCAGTCACGTACCTTAACCACTACACTACAGACCGCCCTATAGCGATATATATATCGATAGCAGCGGAAGGCTAATAACGCTCACACGGTGTCCGTATTTAATGAATGGCCCCAATGATGATCACACAGAGCCAGAATAACAAAAGACAGCTGCCCGGGAGAGTCTCCGCCCCGGATCTGGGCCGTGTGACCGCTGCTATCTCAGCCGGGGCTCTTTCCGTCACCCCGCGAAAGAGCGCCAGGGGAACGCTATGCGCCCCCGCCCTCTCCGCAGGCCAGAGAGGACACACGCGTCAGCCCGGGAGGTCGGCGTGCAGGGCTGTGAGGAGACCCCATTCTAACCTACAGGTGGGACCTCTGATGTTCCTCTACGCCCCCCTGCCTTCCAAAAACCACTCAGACAGACTCCTCTTGTAGGAATGGAAGGAGTATGCAAAGATGCCGGAGCTGTCATCATACAACAGCATTAATGAGAGGGTTTTTCAGAGATTTCAGCTTGAAATCTCTTCACTGCTCTCTCTCTCACTTTCTATCTTTCTCACACACACACACACACACACACACACAGACACGACACACACAAATGTCCCCACTTTGTTTCTATGTCACTTTGTGGATGTGTAATGACTCCATGGTCCCCTGTTAGATATGTAGACAAGTGCACACATGCACACGCACACACACACACACACACACACACACACACACACATAGACACATACACACACACACACACACACAGACACACACACACACACACACACGCACACACACACACACATAGACACACACACACGCACACGCACGCACGCACACACACACACACACACACACACACACACACACACAGACACACACACACACACACAGACACACACGCACGCACACACACACACACAGACACACACACACACACACACACACACACACACACACACACACACGCACACACACACACACACACACACACACACATTCACTCAGAGTCCAGGGTAAATGACCAATAAAGCTGTGATTCCATGTTGTCGTACCCTTGGGGAACCTGCTTAATTTGATTTTCTTTAATTAGGGATCGGCTGTATAAATATCTCCTATGCTAATTGTGAGATATTTAACTCAACCTGTATCAGGTTATCTGCTAAGCAAGTAAATTATGTCATAATTCCCAGAGCGTGGAGCAACTGCAGTCACGCGCGAACATTTGACAGATGGTAATTATTAATATAAATAGCACCGTTTCCTATACGGTGTGCAACTGTATGAGATAAGAGTATGAGGATGAAGGGTAGAGGCAGCCTCTCAGATCAATGACGCTTTGAGCTTCGCTTGTGTGTTACTTTCCTCTGGTATCAGCTTCAATCCAACCAATCACCAATCACCTTCAACCAAAGAGGAGGGAAGTAATTAGTCAAATGATTGCAGTGATTGGTTGGAATGAAATCCTCCAGGGCACACGATTGGGCACCACTGAAGCAAGCTAAGGAGTTGAAAACCGGCGTACATAACAGGAAATGGCCATGCTAGGAGAAGGTTATGTTGGGTAAAGGACAAGCAGGCAGCTCCTCTGGCTTGTCTGGCTGAGTGGTACTTTAGGTGCATTAGTGCCTTAGTACTGGGGATGTGGGCAGGAGAGTGAGAGTTCTATATGGAGAGAGCCACTTCATTGTGCAGTCCTGCTTTGACTTTAGGGCAATGAAGGCCGTGTCTGTTTCCGGTTTTCTGGCCTTAATTACTTAATTCACCCTAACATTTATGCTATTTTATCTCATACAACATTTTTGGTGTGTAGCGCATTAATCATAACAAAAAGTTATTGTGTCCAGGTATGAAGCATTTTGCCCTGATCTAATCTTCGAGTGAACCATTGACGGTCTGTACAGCCGGTTAGCGCTGTTAGCCAGGGTAATTGGTGGAAACAAAAACCCTCTAGGTCCGGAATGTCATACCTCCACTGAAACATGCTGGCTTACAGAGCAGCTATGATACGGCAGAAAAACACTCCCCATTCCATCCTGAACACTCAAAAGATGCTCAGCCAAAACTGCCCGCGGTATTTAGTGTTTCATTTCAGAAATAGACATTGTGGTTGAGAAAAGGCAGAGACCAGATGGGAGTACAATTATTTAACGAAATTACAATTACGACAAATAGATGATTGGCTTGGTGACTACTTTTGCATCTGTCTCAAATGCCTGTAGAAGCATGCAGTTAAATGCAAGCAGATGTGTTTTTTTTTATTATTCAGATTATTCGAGTATTCTGATTCTATTTTAGATTATTGTTATAGAATTTTCAGACTAAAGGCTAAATCTATCAGGCTGTCTATTGTGTCTGTAATGTTCTGGCTGTAGGTTTTCTTGCCGGCTGAAATTTTGGTTTCCACTTAATAACGCGAACAAGGCGCGTTTTGTTTTGGCACTTATCCGTGAGTGTCCGTGAAAGAAAACGGACATTAGAAGGTCACATTTCCGAGTATAATTCCTGTAGGATTTGGGCAAATTAGCATAAGAAAGCATCCAGAAAATCTGTGAACAAAGGTATTCCCGCGTATATCCTCTCATGCATAGATACCGAGAGAATACCGTTTGTGTAGCCCATACAGTGTGCAGTATAAAGGGCCAGGAACGGGGCTTTCTAACCGAAACGCTGTTATTCAAGAGACGGTTCTTTTATTTTGCCGTTCAAAGCCTTCGATTTCAGGCTGCGATCCATAATCATGTTCACTTAATTCAGGTGGCTGTGCCCTCTGGGTGCTGAAGGGATGAGCTTCGGTTTTTCATAGTGGTGAGGAGGACGTGCCGGATTGGTCAGATTTACAGGAACACGACTGATAAGAAACAGGACTGTAACTCAGAGCTCACTGGCGATTCCCAGGTGGCAGAATTAGAGGAACTGCCTTACCCTTGAGCAAGGTACCATACATAAATTGCTTTAGTACATATCCAGCAAATGCATTATATATGAAACATATAGCCGGGTATGTCCTCTCTGGAGGAATAAATGGCTGCAGAATGTTGATATATATTGTAACAGAACATGGCAGTCCCTCCATATACCCCAGAGATCTCGTACATAGACCGTTTTTTTCCATTAGAAGACTGTAGACAACTGTAATTGTATATAAGAGAACATATAACATATAAGAGAAACTAGTGGCACATACAAGCTAGCACATGCAGCATATAACCTCTGAAAGACAATATGTTGCTTTGGTGTGAGCTGTGTGTTTGAGTGTGCATGTTTGGCGCGCGCGCGCGTGTGTGTGTGTGTGTGTGTATGTATGTGTGTGCATGTGACAAATCTCTGATCACTTAAACAGTGCCAGTTTTAGCAATTCTTCTGTCATCATAAACTGGTTATAAGTTGGCCTGTAGCATAGTGGTTAAGGTGCATGACTGGGACCCGCAAGGTCGGTGGTTCGATTCCGACAATAAGATCCGCACAGCCGTTGGGCCCTTGAACAAAGCCCTTGACCCTGCATTACTCCAGAGGAGGATTGTCTCCTGCTTAGTCTAAAAAGCAACTGTAAGTCGCTTTGGATAAAAGCGTCAGCCAAATGACATGTAATGTAATAATGCAGTAATACGTACTGTACCTTTATTGTGAATACTTCAATTGATACACTTTTACTGGACCTTCCATGCCGCCTGGTATTGCTCAGGCCTGGACACTGAACACCCATGCCAGGGTGACGTAAGTCCCTCAATCTGGCTCGTAGTACTCCTCCTGGGTGCTACTGCTGGACCGGTGGTGTCAAATTCAGCGGTACGGAAAACGCAGTGAGGGCGTAGCGCTCAGCTCTTCCTGGGGAACAGACTGTGCCTGCTGTCAGTGAGAACAGGGCTACAGCGCAGCAAGGCCTCGTGCAAACAGCACAGCCATTTTGAAGGGCACAATCAAATTCGGTTGTATGAACTGCAGAGATGACAATCCTTCCTTTGTCCATTCCTTTGTAAAATCGTTGTCCTTCAGGTTAAACCATGGTCTCCCTCAATGTGCTCAATAGTGTGTGTCTGTGTCTGTGTGTGTGTGTGTGTGTGTGTGTGTGCCTGTGTGTGTGTGTGTGTGGAGGGAGGGGAGAGGGCGCAATGCCGTAGTTACACTTACCTGGCCTAAGATCACCATGAAATTAGCTCCGCTGTCTCCTTTTGTCACCGACATCAGCTACAGGAAGTGACATCGTCAGGCCCTGTGTGATCTCTCGGCCATCCTCACCCAGGGGCAGAGGAATTGGGGAGCTGATTGGCCGCTTTAACTACGGGAGGCTCCTATGAAGCGGTGGCACAATTGATCTAGACGTCAGGCCCACAGGTAGTCAGCGTGTAAAGGCGCCGCTGGGGTGTGTGTAAGGGGTCGTATTTCACGCCTGTCCGTGTCCTTCGGAGAGGAGCGGAGCTGCTGATCTCAGCAGGAGGTTGTGCGGTCGGTTGATAGGGATCGAAAATGGAATCATGACACACCCCACCTCTCCCCTCCCCTGTCCCACCCCCGCGTGGCTCACTATTGATACGGATGACGATATTGATAACTCAGGGCCGGTAAATTCACTCTGCGGTTTACAGCAACTCCGTGGTCCGGCTGGTTCCTGTCAATTTCATCAGCTCAAATAAGATCTTCTTTTTAATCGCGTAAGGCATTTTCCCCTGCATTATATAGCCACTATTTGCTGAATGATGAGCGTTTTAATTCCCTGGGGGCTGTATTCATTGCAGTGAGGTACTGTGCAGTTTATGAGCAAGTGAGTAAGCAGGCAGGGATTTAAATGAGTAGTATTTTTTAGGTTTTTCTGCTTGTTTCTCTCCCCAATATGGGATGCCCAATCACGCGCACTTCGTGATACACTTTTATGAGGTACACCTGTACACCAACTTGTTAATGCACATATTTAATCAACCAATCATGTGGCAGAAACTGAATTCATAAAAGCATACAGACGTGGTCGAGAGGTTCAGCTGTTGTCCAGACCAAATGTCAGAATGGGGAAGAAATGTGATTTAAGTGACTTTGACTGCAGAATGATTGTTGGTGCCAGACAGGGTGGTTTGAGTGTCTCAGATACTGCTGATCTCCTGTGATTTTCACACACAACAGTTTGCAAAAACCAAAAAACATCCAGTGAGCAGAAAAGTGTTGTTAAGGAGAGACGTCAGAGAAGAAGGGCCAGACTGGTCAAAGCTGACAGCAAGGTGACGCAAATAACCACACATTACAACAGTGTTATGCAGAAGACCATCAATGCGTCATGCCTCTAAGTGGATAGTGGGTACCTATAAGTAAAAAATAAAAATAAAAAAAGTCAAATTAATGCCTAATAAAGTGCTCGCAGAGTGTATATCAGTGCTGATTTCTGCAACCACTGCTATAAATTTGGTGAGTCAGCACACAAGCATGTGCTCTCCGATGCTCTCAGACTGCAGCTCGTGAGTCAGAAGAAGACACTTCATATGCCGTTTAGCAGACCGCCTCGACTAAAATCCCTCCATCCCTCAACGACATTACAGCCAATCACAGTATACATCACCCATGAGGAGCTACGGGCTGCATTCCGCACTGGCATGGTCCGAATTCTCACCCAGACAATGGAGCCTGTCCACAGATTATGAACCACCCAACAGCCCATTACCGTGTCTGGTGAGACAGAGGAAAGTGCACTTCTGCAGTAGGCAGTGTGGTCCTAGATCAGTCAACTGCTCTCAACTTTGTACTTAAAGCTCTGGTCTTGTGCAGTGTTCCCCTCTGGTCCTGGCAGTTAGATTTGAAATTCACATCACTATGACAGGAGACCTTGGTAATGTTGATGATGCTTGTGATGATGATGATGATGATTATAGCCTGCTTCCATTGACTTGAATGGAAATACTGAAATCTGGTCCTTCAAGCCGACATTACTGCTGTTTTGCATTTGTCCCCCTCTAATCAGGCGACCTCAGTGAGTGGAATCCGTGGGATTAATTAGTCAATTTGCTGATATCAGATTTAAGAGAATCCCAGCTGTGCTACTGACCTGGAGGCCCAGATTTGAGTATCTAGGGAATAGACTCTTCCCTCTCATGTCCCTACATCCGAGCCTACTTCAGTCCTATGCATAGTCTGAAGCATACCTTTTTTTGTGGGTTTTGAATACTTGGCCGACCGGCTTGTTGACCGGGGGATTAACGGCCGCTCCCGGTCCCTGCCCTTTGGAACCACCTGGTCCGGAGCCAGGTCTTGTGCGATTTCATGCGAGCCGCGACATTCCAGCCCCGGGATGGGCTTGGCCGCGGTCCGGCGGTCCAAACATGGAGCTGCGAGGATGGAATGGTGGAACTGGGACTTAGGGCCGTGCATGGAAATCTATACCGCCGTGTTTCCCTGTGCCAGGGTATGCGTGGTCCGGGACACCGTGCTAGGCTTTAGGATTACAAATCCGTCATTGTGTCCGCCCTGCCCTCTTAACTAGAAGATCAGTAAGGGCCTGCTGATGATGACGATGATTATGATGATGATGATGATGATGATGATGCTCATGTTGATTTCATTACTTCATCGTAGGTCATCATTCGCAGTAGCAACAAGGGCAGGCAATGTGCGTCAGGGAATCGTGGGATTCTGTGACCAGATGTTGGAAATTATTGTGTTAGGCCAAGTATACAGGCCAGAATTGTCCTGGTCGGTTTTCTGGAAATTAGACTAAAGCAAGATCAGCGCTGCTATTCTTTTCAAAGGTGCATTTCATGGTCACAGAGAGTAAAGAACTTTTCACCTTCTCTTTCGAAGGATGGCCAATAATGCATAAAAAGTGTATGTGTATACTTCAATACAGTAAAGTTTCTACAGTGCTCTATATCCTTGATACCGTCAATATAAATTTAGTTATGACACCCTGACGAGGTTTAAAATCCTCTCCATGATGGGGAATAGAATAGCTTATCTTAATTAGACATCCCATCCTCTTGGCATTCCCGACATGTTATGGACATACGTTTTAGCGGTGCTGTTCGTTCTTTAAATAACGCGCTTAAAGAGATATCACAAGGTGCTGAAAATCGGTATAAAATAACGACACACAAGAGTACCGTGTTACAGTGATCAAGAAACGTTACAGGAGCTCCAACCCTTCCTCAAGCGATAGCAAATTGTATAATGACTTTTAAAGGGGGCTTTGACGTTATAATGTGCATGAATGTACACGGACACGATTGTATATTCAGCTCGGTGTATCATCAATGCTAAAGCGCCGCGATTTGCACAGTCCTCTATCCTGGGATACAAATGGACGACCCTCCAGCGATGGTTAGCCGGGCCTGCCGGCCCACCCGCACGTACACACCTGCTGCCCGGACGCCCCTCCCCTTTCTGGGTGGGGAGTGATCACTGTGGCCATGGTAACAGCAGCACCAATGGTTACTCGCGCTCCAGACCCCGGGCCATCTGCCGCGGATATAAATAGCCGCGACCGAAAGTCAAGCCGCGAAACCCGAGGAAGCACCGCTCACTTATGGATACGCCGAAATCACCGAGCGTCGGGTTTCCGTCGCGGTCGAGAGAACACGGGCCGGCGCCCGGATTTTAACATTCTCATCGCCGCGCCGGGTCTTTTTGCATTCGCTTACCCCCCCCCCCCCGCCGTGCCCCGCGGGACGTGGGTGCTTTTATCGAAGGCCCGTTTCTAGGAATTCGTAATGAGACGAGTCTCTCCCTTCCTGGTTTATAAAAGGAAATGTAACTCAATGAGTCTTCTGTAGAATTAAAGTGTTCTTATTTCCTGTATTTTCTCTTTGATGAAAAAAAACAATAATATGCAAAACCATCACACCTAATCAGTCCGTCAGGTATCTTGTGGACCCAGAAGTGGCACTTGGCTAAGGGTATATTGACGCTTCACTTAACGGGTGCCCTCGTGGCCATACAATCAAATGGCGTTGTCCTTGTTCCGTGAACAATCGTATCTCCGAGGTTTTCTGGAAATTGGAGCAGGATTCTGACTGACAGGTGGAAACCAGCTCCCGCTTGTGATAGGAGACAGCCCAGTGTTGAGCCACTAAAACAGCACTGCAATGTGATAGCACGGAGCCCCGATAGCTCAAAGAGATTGGTCAAAGTGTGGTATAAACATCCCGCAAATGAACTTTCTCTCAGCCGCAGGTGCTGTTGTTTACTCTGTTTGGGGGTAGTTGTGTTCGACTTGGAGCGCATTCAATGCTTTGTTCTTTTCTGTGGCCCTGGAAGCTGGAGAGCTGGCGTATTGCATTGTGTACCTTAGCCAATTAGCGGGAAATCTGACCGAAACTTCCTCAGGAACATTCCTATGTTATTGTCCATCCCTTCATCCATTATCTTAACCCGCTTATCCTGAACAGGGTCGCAGGGGGGGCTGGAGCCTATCCCAGCATACATTGGGCGAAAGGCAGGAATACACCCTGGACAGGTCGCCTGTCCATCGCAGGGCACACACACCATTCACTCACACACTCATACCTACGGGCAATTTAGACTCTCCAATCGGCCTAACCTGCATGTCTTTGGACTGTGGGAGGAAACCGGAGTACCCGGGGAGAGCATGCAAACTCCGCACAGAGAGGCCCTGGCCGACGGGGATTCGAACCCAGGACCTCCTTGCTGTGAGGCGGCAGTGCTACCCACTGCACCATCCGTGCCGCCCCCTATGTTATTGTGTGTTCATTTATTTCTATGTTTATATTTTAAATAGAAGATAAAAGGATAGAATATATTTAAAATATAAACATACAGACACTGTTCTGGCTCCTGCGTACGTGAATGCACTTACACACTAGGGCCTTTAAAAGTCTGTGTGACTTACACCCACAGTGCTATTTGGGTGCGGTACATCCTGTTCTTCATCAGCACAGCAGAAGATTGCTGTGACGTTGGGAAAGCAGAAGAACGTTTTTCTGTGATTTCATCTTCCACCATTCGCTTGTTCTTGAGTATTGATTCTTTTTTTATTTTATTAAAAACAGATGAAAAGAGTGTAGCTTGTGGAGGAACAGGGCCAGGGAACGAATGAGGTAATGTAGTGATTTGTGTTGTTTTCTCGGGAAGACCGGTCTGTGTGTTTTTTTCTTGCCTCAGCATACCTGCTGGGCTCTTGCACTTGTGTGTCCGCAGTGAGAGTGATGTCACACTAGGAATGGGGTCAGAGGTCAGAAGTGGTGTTATTAACACCTCATTCCTTCAGCTATGTCTCCACAGCACCCCTGGGCGTAACGCTGTAAAAATTAAACGCACCCATGATGCCTGGCAGTTTTGAGCCAGTCAAAGGTTGCACTAGTGGCTGCTTTACCACATTGTGTCGACGGTCTAATTGACCAAGACAATTACGTAATTGCTTAATTTTAATTGCTTGAAAGGGTACGTAATGATAGAGTGAGAGACAGAATGAGAGAGGGAGAGAGAAAGAGAGATAGTGGGGAGAAGAGGAGAGGACACGTGTAGAAGACGGGTGTTCAGGAGGAGAAAGGAGGAGACTACTAAATTTGTGGGGGGCCTGTTCACTGTACAGCTGGAACAGTTCAAACTGCCATTCATTAGCAGTGATGTAAACATCTCCTCAGGTCAGGTGGGTGGGCACAAACACAGATACAGCCCAACACTCAGTTTATCATACCCTTTAATTCACTCGCAAGCTTTTTAAATGTATTATTATAAGACCCCAGTGGGCTTGTGGGTTTGAATATTTTATTCTGTACACCCTCTAATTGCTCTGGCTGAACTGTTAAGAGCCTCCGCACTGTGAACTGTCATGGAGTTCGTCTCTCAAAGTGATGATTATCTCGATAGCATGGAATTCATGATTTCAGTTTTTTGACAGTCAGATGGCTGTTATGTCGTTGTCTGGGCGCAGTTTGAAATGTTAACCTTAATTATATGAATATAAGTAAAGCAAAATGGAGACGTGGTATCTCAAGGGGCAGATCCTTCTAATAGATACATTTGAATCAAATTTCAATATTTATACTATATATTCAAATATATTCATTAAAAGAAGTAACAATATATTTTCATGGTTACTATCCTTTAATATGGCTGGCAGCATCTTCAGTAGGCTGGAGTAAATTAGGCTTCTTGGAGGCTCTTCAAACTGGACTCGTGCTGTTTGTGTTGGAGCGCTTGTCTGCAGTCCGGTTTATATAACACTTCTTCCGAGGCAGCCGTGACAGAGTCAGGAGTGGTGTTCGCGCTTCTCCTAAACGCAGAGATTTCGCTGAAAAATGGTGCTGAAAGCTGCCCCCCGGGGGGGGGGCGACCCACAACGAGTGGAACCGTCAACACCGCCTCCGAGGCAGAACGAGGGGAGACGGGACAGATCCGTTGTCATAACGGGGCCTGCCGAGCTGGCGGTGTGTTCCTGCGTTTCTCGCTGAGCGTCGGCGTTTCCCCCCCCCCCGCCGGGCGGTGGGTTTTCGCGCGTCTGTGTAAATTTGCTCTGAGGCCGATGGGATGTCGGGAAGCCCCAGCTGTGTACATGGACTCTAACTGGAGCAATTACCCTCGGCCAAGCTGGGGGCGCTCCGCTGACCTGCCCTCGGGGGTCTGACCCCGAATCAGAGCGACACCGTGTCTGTGGCTAGCCCTCTCCTCTCACCGCTCCCCGCTCTTTCTCTTTCTTCATTTCTTCATTCCCTCCCTTTTCTCCATGCTTTTTCTTTTTCTTATTATCTCACATCCTCCAGTGTCTTCTCCTTGCCTCTCTTTTCTTTTGTTTCAGATTTTTCCCCCTTTTTTCTCCCAGGTTGCTCGCCAATTGCACCATACCTATAATTGCACCATGTTATCTAGGATACCCTGCCTGCATATAGCCACGTCCCCCGGCGGCTCGAATGGATCTAACGATCCGGAGAGCGACGCGACACGTCTTCCCCGAGACCTGTCATCTCCAACCGCGACTGTGACTCTTTCCCTTTTCCTGCTGCACGCTCTCCCCCCCTCTCTGTCCCTCTCTTCTTCTCCTCTCATCTTCTCTCCGTTCATCTCTGTGTCTGCCCTCGTTATCTCTGCTGCTCTCCTGTCTCATCACTTCTGCCGTTTCTCTCTCTCTTTTTCTCTCTCTATCTTTCTCTCATCATGATCCCTGTCCTCTTCTGGCTGTTCATCTTTTCCATCTCCCCTCTTTCATATCCCTCTTATCGTCTCCAGAATATGCCCCGCCTCTCTCTCACACTCCCCCCCCCCTCCCTCTCTCTCTCTCTCCCTCAGTGTGCGGCTGTGACCTGGCCCAGGGGGGGTTCTTCGTGCGGCAGGGGGACTACATCTGCACCCTGGACTACCAGAAGCTGTACGGCACGCGCTGCTTCAGCTGCGACGAGTTCATCGAAGGCGAGGTGGTGTCGGCCCTGGGGAAGACCTACCACCCCCGCTGCTTCGTCTGCGCCGTCTGCAAGTAAGCACGCGGCCGCCCCTCCGCCCGCCCCGCCCCCTCCGCCCGCCCCGCTGCCCCCCCGCCCCGCCCCCGCC
Organism: Conger conger; assembly: GCF_963514075.1. NCBI lineage: Eukaryota > Metazoa > Chordata > Actinopteri > Anguilliformes > Congridae > Conger > Conger conger. The sequence goes on along the minus strand of NC_083767.1, from coordinate 57,819,236 downwards.
CCGCCCCCGCCCCGCCCCGCCCCGTGTCTGTACTGACACTGTAGAGGAATATGGACCAAGTCAATGGGAATGGTTGGCATTTATATAGCGCCTTTATCCAAAGCGCTGTACAATTGATGCTTCTCATTCACCCATTCATACACACACTCACACACACGACGGCGATTGGCTGCCATGCAAGGCGCCGACCAGCTCGTCAGGAGCAAATGGGGGTTAGGTGTCTTGCTCAGGGACACTTCGACACAGCCCGGGGGCGGGGGATCAAACCGGCAAACCCTCCAACTGCCAGACGACTGCTCTTACTGCCTGAGCCAATGAGACGACTGCTCTTACTGCCTGAGCCAATGAGACGACTGCTCTTACTGCCTGAGCCATGTCGCCCCACGTCGCCATGTCGCCCCAAGTGGCTGTTACGTCACCCACTGACTATCCATGGGCAGGTGAAAAGAGCTTTGAAGCCCTGGAAATCAAGTTTACTGGCACCGCCCTTGTTTGCCACATTTTGGAGCCAGAGACTGCAGAGTAGGGACGCCGATGCAGCTCCTCCACTGTGAGTGTAATCTATCCCTGAATCGTCTAAAAAGTAATGACACAGCTTAATAACTTAAAGAGAATCAGCACATGGGGAGGGAGCTTTGGGGAAGGATGGGGACGGGCTCATTAGATGAAGAAAAAACACAGACTTGTTTTTCACGACTATATTTTCTTGTGTCGCAATCTTATTTTCACCGCAGTTGTGCCATTGGCCTTACATTGATATGGGTCTGAATGATCTATACTGGAGCCGGCCACAGGGGCGCTAGTGAGCACCGTCTCTTCACGGTCTCTTAGCATGACCAGAAAATGGGCTTCAAAAGAGAAGCTTGGTTTTGGCCATTTGGTCTGTGCCCTGTCATTTAGGAAGGGTCTGCTTCACTTTGAGGCCGGTGTTGTTGGAAGTAGCAAACTGACCTGAGGGCCACTAGGTTCTGGTATGTTCCTCTAGGGAAATGAGAAATCATGAGATTGAGTGTGGTCCTGTTTTTCTTTTTTTTACACTGAAGAGCACTGGCATCCCATGGGTAAGAATGCAGTGATACCGTACCTATAACCTCATTACTGCCGTCTTGCCTTACACACGTTTATTAAATTACCGCGCGCATCGCAGCTGAACAATTAATCATCATTATGTCACATTACACTCTCAGTTGTAACCTTCATTCTATTAAAAGGGTGTATTTCACTAATTGCAGACATGATGTGCTGAGAGAAGTATGTAAAATCCCATTCGTCTCCGACATGGAAGGTCTGACATGTTTCACACTAGAGAGAGTCCGTTCGGTTCCCTCCAGATTCCACACTTTAGTGAGATGTGACGTGATTCTTCCTCTGGTGCTGTTATCACTGATCATATATACGACAAATCATCAGTTTTACCAGCGGTTACCATCCTGTTTTAAAAAACGGTTAACCGTGTATCTGATACTGCTTATGACTGGTAGGGGTCGTATGTTATTTATAAAAAAAAAAAACTAAAAAAAACTTTCAAAAAACTGGAGTAGCCTGCTGACAAAAATGTATTCGCATTTTCAAACTTTATTTTGGGCCATCTTAAAATAGTTTAATTTAAATGTCAACATGGCGTGGCAAGGAATAAACACGTCCTCCTTAAGGGACACCATAGGATACGCCAGGAGTGAACCAACAGCTAAATACACAGACATTCTTTGATAACTATAATACTGCAGCATTCAATGTCATGTGGGGTTTGCATTCTTAACCCCCCGAAATAGACTACTTGATAGGACTGAGATATTACGTAGCCAGAATCTTTCTTTCAATTGTTTGACCAAATTGTGCGTTTTGTCACTGGTGGTGAAAGCGCATTTATTGAATTAAACTGAGTTTACCATTTCAGCTTCAGAAAAAAAGAGTCGGTTTTCGGTTTGCAATTTTTGGTAAACATGTACAACTCACTTTCGTTTAACCATTTAGACGTTTATCCCTAGTTCTAACAGAAGGGGAATTTTGGGGTTTGTACAAAGTCTGTTAAATGGGGTCTCTGTGTTCATTCCTCCTTGTTCTTGAAAACAGGGAGTTTGGGGCCGGTAATGGAATTGAGGTTTTCTTTTGCTTTCACACTGCTGTGCACCGATGCACAAGCTGAGAATCTTTAGCAGGCTCTCTCTCTCTCGGGCACGGAGATTCGATATCGCTCCTCGGGATTTCGGGTGATTTATGAATCCAGGCCCTTTCATTGTTTCCCTCATTGTAAGTTGCTCTGGATAAGGACCAAATGCTGTTGAAAAAGATTATCATAAAATAATTTCACAGGAAGCACATTGTGGAAAGATGGAAGAGGAAGCCCGGCTCATTGATGGCGGCCATGTTGGTTACATCATTAGGGTTTTAGTGTTACGGCTCGGACGGGGTCGGAGTGAGAGGCAGGGGGGGGGGGCCTGTGGGAAAGTGGTGTTGTTTATCCGACCTGCGAAGGTAATGGAAGCCGAGCCCTTTGAGAGACAGGAATGTTAAGTGTGTGGTCAGGGTTACAGGGCACTTATTTCCAGCGTGGTGTTCCCTGTCCCGTTCTGAAGGGCGGGAGTGTAGTTCCCTGGCTGGAGTCCATTTTGTTTCAGGGCCGGCCCCCGCGTCTGCCTGTCTGTACGCAGGCTGTACCTGTGCAGGTTTCAGTGAGGCAACTCGATCACCACTTTCACACAAAGATATTCTTGTTCGCTGCGCTGGTGTTGTCTCTCTGCTTTCCTGTTTTTTTTCTCTCATTCTCTCTTTCTTTCTTTCTTGGTGTTGTCTCTCCGTTTCCCCGTTTTCTTTTTCTTTCTTTCATTCTTTATTTCTTTTCTCCTGTCTTTCTTGTTGTCTCAGCCCTACCTTTTTCCCAGTTTGTTTGCGTTTCTTCTTGCGTTTGCGTCACTGTGAACAGACAGTTGTAAATCCTGTTGCATTGCTGAAATTCTGTCTGCCCGCATTAGCAGACACCTGCGTAAATGTATGCAACATTTTGGGGTTATCAGTTTGTCTGTGTCTCCCGTCCTCTCTTCTGATGCAGTGGG